>NC_053450.1:35780723-35945723 GCF_015227805.2 Hirundo rustica | reverse complement strand
AATGAAAATGTTTTTTAACCTAGCTCAGTATGCAGGAGTGAGCAAAACAAACCTGGAGCTACTCTGTCCCACTTGCATTATCTTCAAAGCCAAAACAGCATCCTAACTGGAATACAACCCCCCTCTTTGCAATGCTTGCTGACATCCAGACGGCATACAAAATTTAGTGCCTTGTTCCCAAGTACTGCTTGCAGGTGCAATAAAAAGGAAATACAGCATGGTTAAAGGCAGACAGAGGCAGGGTCCCCAGGAGCCACCAACCCATCAGAGCCCTCTTCTTTGCAGATTGTGCGTCAACCCCGTGAGCAGCCAAATCAGCCAGAAAGCAAAACCATCCAGGGCTCAATACACCCTGTCTCAGGCGGCTGGGGTCTCTCGCCTCGACCATCCTGCACTCCTCCTTTGTTTCTTTTTCAGTCCTGCTAGATAGGGCACTGTTAAACGTGACGTGCATACCCCTATAATAGCTGGTGCCTAAAGGATAAAAGGCTTATTACGCCTTCAGCTGAAGTTGTTAATCCCCTAACAAGCTGAAACAGCATGTGCCGTAGTCTCGGAGGCTGGGGTTGGACGGGTGATCATCACCTACATGGGAAGTTGTTGCTACAATGGCAAGCAGTGTGGTTCCTTTGGACCCTCTGAGAATACAAGGGAAACAAACAAATCCAAGGAATGACGGTTTAAATCTCAAATTAAAAGCACTTTGTTTCATCTAGCATAAAATAGGAACTACCATAATTAAAGATGTCCAGTGTTAGTGTATCCCTTTCACTTTTTTTTTATATGTTAGGATCCAGCCATCAGCTGCAGCCTTGTATATGTCTTCTTCTTCCACAGCCTCAGCGTATCATAGTAGTAGATATTTTTCAGGGAGAAAATTAAGACTATGCAGTAAATGAGATTCTTTTCAGCAAGGCTTCTGCCTCTAACTGCCTCTCAGGGTCAGAGATTTTCCAGCAAGAGAGAGATAAAAGAAATTATGTTAGGGAACTGAAGAGAAGCACTGGTGTGGTCAAAGGCAATGAAATGCACATCAAAAACAGTCCTGCACTTCACGTTCTCCCAGAATTCTTATGTCATGTATGGCAAGGCTATTAAATTAAAATTTTGGCAGACAACAATACATCTCAATCACTGGACATAGAATTTGTGACACCCGGAGCCTGAACTTAAGGGGGCTTAAGGCACTTACAACAGGCATAGGTATAAAAGAGTTTGGAGATCCAGGAGTCCAGCACTAAAACATGGTTTGCAGCTGAGGAAGAAGCCTAGGAACCAGTTAGGAGGTGTTCTGCTGTCATCCTTGCTCCACCAGTGGTTCAGCACATAGAACTGAGTTGCCTGAAACTATCTCAGTTTCCCCATCTGTAAAACAGACTAATAAAAATCCTCCATCCCCCAAAGGAATCATAAGGATTAATTAATCTCACATTTAATGATGTCTAAAATACTCTACTGAAAAGTATGAAAAACCCTCTGCTAAATCTGGGTTGGTTTCAGTTGCTAATGCAGTGAGGCATGTTTCCAAGAAGTTCTTAAATCATTCTCACCTCCTCTAATACAAACCAACCAATTACCTGAAAATAAGAAATCAGACGGCTATCACGTGGCAATAAAAAGCTCATCATTGCTTTGCAGCTAACCTTCAGGCCTACCTGTCTTGATTTGAAGAGAGCCAGGAGGGCCTGGGAGGCTCACGATGCCCTTCGACCTGCTAGCCCTGCTTTTAACGTGACGTGAAAGGGGAGGCAGCACCCATGAGCTGATGGTGTATTTTAGAGGTGGTAACTTACAGGTAAAGCTGTAAAGGTACTCTGTCCTGCATCCTTACTGGAAAGGGATACCATGATTTAGGCTGGTTCTTCTTATATTTAAAACAGAATATTCAAACTGCAGGGTATTTTTTATCGAGGTAAAAAGAAATATTGTTAGATGTCCCATTCCCTAAACCCAGCACGTGAAAAAACAAGAAAATGCAATGGAGAAGGATACTGCTATCCTTTTATGTTCCTCTTTGCAAAGTCACACTCTTCCCAGCATACAGCCCAAGCAGAACATACAACTTGTTGTTAAAATAATGCAGTGCATTAATATCTCCCCCAAAGCTGAGTGATGTCAGAAGGATTCCACTGTTTTTATTTAATTATTAATACATTCTCCAACTGTTAGTATTGCAGAAGCAAAGAAAAGTCCAATTAAAATTTGGAGGCCCTTGCAGTAGGTGCCTTCATACCTGCCTCTCATGTCCTTTTGTGTTACTGTCAAACACTGAATTTCCCCCAGTATAAATTTTCCTCTTGGAAACCACTGGCATGCTCCCTCCTAAACAGGCTTGTCAGAGAGTGGACTAAGGCAAATTACATTGAAGCCAAGAATATGCCTATTCTGGCTATATACTTATTTAAAGTCAAGGACATTTTAAAGAGCAGCTCCGAGCTACTGTAGAGATGCCAGCCCATGATATTTTGTGAAGTATGTCTATGAAGTAAATAAAAATAATAATCATAAAAAACTCCAGCACATAAATAATCTTTAATCAGAGACATAACTCATTATACAATACCACTGAAAATTGCTGTATATGCTAGCTCTTAGTCTGAAAATAGAATATAATACACTACAATTAAAATGTTCGAATATGCATTATCCATCCCCAGAGATGAATTATTTAGGAAATTAAAAATTTCACCAGGTGCTTCACACTGTCACAGGAATAGTTCTTTCTCCTGAAGTAAACAGAATTACTACAGTGAGCAAGAACGGCACATTTAGGCTATACATTTGGGCTTTTATTAACAAACATCTATGCTTCTCTAATTCTCTAAAAGGTAATTTTCTTGACAAAAGCTGTCTTATGCAGCTTCTAGAATGTAAGAATTCCCAACTGACTAGTGTGATATTATTTTTCTTCCAGGAGAGAATGATTAATAAAATATTGCCTCAGCAATGAGAGATTATAATACATTTCCAAAATAAAATAAATACATAAAATAATATTTATTTCACACAGTTTGAGATACCTACTGAAAGTTGTATCTCATCTTGTCTAGGATATAGATGTTCTGTCACGTGTACCATGCACCAGATCATAATCTCAACAATGAAAAATACCAGAGCTTTTCTCCCAATTTTTATATAACATTATTCACATCTTTGTAAATTTCTGATAGAAGAAGACCGTATGGCACAACCAAACATATCTGCAAAATGTCTGAGTAATGGAGCATGAGAAAAACATAAACATGGAGCTGTTCCACTTTTATCAATTTATCACTTGGTATCATTTGAATGTATGCTTTATGGTTGGATCTTTGAAAAAGGCCTCACATGATCTCTCATTTCACCTCCACAGTTTAACAGTGTTAAATTCAAATCTGTACCCATAGTATGTGGAGAAGTAGGGTTATCTTATCAATATAGCTGGCTGTGCTTTTGAGCATATGTTGTACTGAACATCCAAATGACATTAGCTACATCCAAGTCTAGCTACTTTGTAAAAAGGAAAGATTAAGGGTTTAAGGTTTTTAAAAACAGACAATTCTCTTCCCTAGTATTTTTATTATTTAAAAAAATTACTATGAATATATGCACACACACATTAACTCTTCATATATAAATAAGAGAATAAAGAGCTTCCATATTCCTGTGAGAATGCTCATATAAAACACTTGCATTAATTTCAATAGCTGTGTTTTGAAAGTTTGATTTAATCAGGACAAAGCTACTCTTTTAAATATCATAATTAATGTTGAAAATATATCATTTTTTTTAAATTTTAAAAAAGCAACAATCTCACACTCTGACATTTAATGTAACAGAAACACTTTCCAACTGAGGAGAGGCATACACAAGAAACCATGGCCATGCCCTAGTAAGGACACAGTTTAAATCACTCGTTTGTTATCAGCCTGCAGCTTGGCATGAGTTTGAACCCAGTGGCTAGAGGTGAAAGATCTCTGTACTAATTTACTACATCACTGAAATGCCTCCTAGTCTCCCTTCTGTGACTACAAATTAATTTGAATCTGTCTTTGTAATTTTTTTCTCTTACCCCAACATATTCAACAACAGCTTTTACTAATGGTGAAGATCTCTGTTCTTCCTCTGTAAACAAAATGAATCTGAATGGAGGTCAACATCAGCTGTGTTCCTGGGGTAACAGTGAATTTCATCCTCTGCATCCAAATCTACTGCAGTGCAGCAGCTCATGCAGTCATGCAGGTTACCAGGAACACCTTGCCTTCAAGTCTTTATATTTAGTTTGCATTTACTCCCTGTTTTCAAAACCTTTGAGAGACTTGCATAGTGTACACAGAAGACAGACTTCCTCTCCTTTAAATGTCAACTACTCCTGACAGCTCTGCCCCTCAGGACTTCTGAATCCTGAAGGATGAATCCTATGGTCTCAGAACCAGGCTCCTTCAGTAACCAGCTCCCTCCAAAACAAGCCTAACATACGACCAGTGAGCATTCACATTAAAGGGGAAAAAAGAAAGTGAGGTCTACTTCTTTAGAGAGAACTATCAGGGTAATTTTTTCTTAAGATGCAAACCATCTCATATTTTTTCTTTTACTTAAAAGAGTACCTATAAAGCTTTATAAATATATATGTATATAATATATATATCAATATCAATATATAATATATATCTATACACAGCGAGTTTTAATACCACAGTATGGAAATGTGGAGGGATGGTTTGTGCTTCTCCCCAAGCTTTATGGTGATTTCTGATGACAAGTTGTCTTGTGCTCAGTTCCAATAAATCATTGTATCTGTTCAAGAAGTTCCTAACCTTGTAAAAAGAAAGAGCAGTAGAAACATCCTGCAGCACACCATGGATTTGCAATAAACGTTTCACCTGGCCTATCTTCAGTACAAGTACTTCCCTAAACCATCACCTGTGGTTTGTTTTGATACCAGATTTTACTTTGTTATTGCATGGGAAGATGACTGAATTCCTTTGGGGATATCTGGGCCGTATTGAAGTCAAAGCAAACACCTTCAAAAAGCATGCAAGCTCTTGGTTTCCAGACCATCTAGAGGACTAGTGGCACTGGAAACTGTGCACAAGAGGTTACTGCACAAAGGTAAGAGTCATCTGAGATGAGAGTTTTCTGGACCTTCAGTTTATTCCAGCACAGTCACTCCTCCGAGCAGGCAAGTCCCTTGCAGTGGTGGAGAAGGGCAACTTCAGTCCAGAGGGGTTTTGCTAAACAGCTGGAGCTGGCAGAAGTAGGCACCCAGACTAATTCCCAGACTTGGGACTAAACCCCTCCTGCATGGGGAGAAAGAAAGAGCCTTCCAGTTCATTAGCAGAAGTGAAGAGAGTGGTATACGTAAATTAAGGCAGGATGGGCCGGGTCGGCAGGGATGATCAGTAGATTTACACCCCTTGATGTCAAAGCAGCTCTGCCAATTTTCAGCAACAGAGGTTCTGTCCCATTTATCTGAAAGCTTACTGGGTCTGAATTTTGTGAACACTTATCTCAACTGCACATCCATGTGAAAGTGTGAGTGGGTCTAAGGCAATCTCTTTACATGTACATTTATTCAATATGCATGCCTTACATAAACACACACATCAGCAGAGAAGCAACAGACTCTTATCATCTTATTAAGTCTCCCCAAAAAGTAATCAGTGATTTCAAAAAACACAGCACACTAATCAGATTTAGGAAATTTAAAAGCTTTGTAGGCAATACCCATCTTCTTTTTCCTCTAACTAGATCTTGAAAATCCCCCCACCCTATATTTGATCATTTGCAGCACAAAATTATGGTGACACAGTGAGGACCATCAGAAGCATCATCATCTTGATTTAGGTAAAAAACACATTTATCATACCTAGCAGCCCATTGCTAAAGTCATTCTGATAAAGAAAGAAATTGGGCCTCCACATAGGGAATACAGTGCCTGCCTAATCTTTCTTCCTCTGTTGCTGTGTCAAGAGGCAGGTCTTTCCAACACACAGATCCTCATTGGACTCAAAGATATTGCAGGAAGCTTTAAAATGAGATATATGGGCCATTCTGCTCAGCTCCTCTGAAGTCTTTAGGGCCTTGTGTGCCTGCCAGATTACAATTTGCCTCTGGCAAAGAGGCCACTATTTTCTGAGTCAAAACTAAAATCTGTGTATAAGAAACTAAGAACTCATTTTCTAGGTAACTATTCTGGTGATGCCTATCTTGTCAAACAAACTCTGGAGTATCAATCATTAAAAGTTTAAACCAGTAATAGATGAATTTGGTACTTCTCTTTGTTATCCATATGAGATGGTTCAAAGAGGAGTCATCCTTACATTCAATCAATTAAGAACATGATTTAAAATCAGTTCCAGGGGGCAGACCTGCCCTCAAGACAATCTACCAATTTTGTAGCTCTGCAATCAGATTTGTGTATTTTACTTAAAAAAATACACACAACCTTCCTTCTGTATAAAAGGCACAAATAAACAAATGTTAAATCTGACTAATGCTTCACTAGCTTCAACAGGCCTTGAATTCATTCTCACCATTTCCTTCAGGGAAACAGTCTAACAGTTTATAAACAAAGTACCATAAAACATAAACACATGGAGAAAAAATATTTTCCTTTTTTCCAAAACAGTAAACTGCTTTGGAATAATAACAGAAATGCAGTCTAAATTGCTGGTGTTCCTTATTTTTGTGTTCAGTAGTCCTGAATATTTATGGAAGGTTTTAGCTAGGGATGCTGCTACTTTACAGTTTCAGAATGATTTGCTCTGACTTTGAAATTTACAGGACTTTAAAAGGTACTGCTTGTAAGTAAAAACTATAAAAAAGACAAGACATAAACAATGCTATTAGAGGCAATCACTAGAACAAACTAGTTGTACTTTATTACTTTTGCAATTGTGTCTATAACCTAAATCACAGATCAGAAACTCATTGCATTAGGTACTGCACAAAACCAAAGCAAATGCAAAAGGCATTTACTTCCTCAAAGATCTTATTTTGGACAATAGACAACAGCTGTTTAAAGACAGACAGAATTAGCATAGGAAAAGCATTTTGTTAACATCAATTAGCAATCATCCTGGCACATAAGCAGATAAACTACTTTCTGTGTAGTCACAAGGAAATGCAAGCTCTGAAAGCCATATCTCAAGGGCAATATCCTCAATATCCTCAAAGATGAACTGGCATTCTGGGCTGATAAGGAAGAGTGTGTAAATACTCGGATACTGTATTACAGGTTGGTTGAATCAGAGAGAAGCCAGACCATGAGAGACGGCAAAAATGCAACTAAGCATGTTGCATTTTATGGATTCATCCCCAGTGGTCATATGCTGAGGTGCAATAACTAGGCACAACAGAGCAGGGAACCCAACAAGCATGTGAGATATACAGATGGAGAAGAAAGGTGGTGTCTTAAAGACATTATGCAAAATAGTCTGTGAGATTTGGCATAGTCTGGCTAGAAGACATGCAGATGATAATCATATCTGCACCATACACCTGATTCACCAGAAGACTGGTGGCAGGGGGTACAGCAGTGGAGAAAACAGCAACAAGAACAGCGTGGTTGGAAGGAAGGTTAGATGAATGTAAACCTTTTTTTGTATAACAAGGGCAGAAATGAGAAAATGAGGTATCCCAATTAAAAATAGGCACGTGCATATTCATGCCTTTAAATAAACAAGTTCAGTTCTATGGCTGGTGTTTAGGCAGTGAGGAGCTGTATTTGCTTACATAACCTAGATAATTAAGTGATTCAAGTTTTTGGAAAAGGTAACCCCTTTCTGTCAAAAAGACAATGGTTCTTCATCATAAGGGCAACAATAACAAACAGTGAAGAACCAAGTACTTATTCCGCGGTGAGTAACCTTGCAGCAAACTTGGAAAACCAAATTCCCACAAGATACCTCCTAATGTGCACAATGCCACATCCATGTTTCATGTCCAAGGGACCAGACAAGGGACAGTTTCTCATCCAATGCAATGTCATTTATCCTAAATTATACTGGCATATCTGGGCCCAGTTTCTGAACCACCCCTACAATGCCCCTCCTTTACCAGCCATAAACCATGTCAGAGAGTATAAGAGACAGTATACATTCAAGTGGATGCAACAACCATGTGGGGTGTGCTCTGACTTAAATAAGGCTACAATATATCAGATAAAGAGAAATGAATATGATTATAGCAGAAATGACACAGATATTTATGTTAACAGTGTCCATTTAAATTCTACTTTCAGTTCACCCCAATTATCACTTTCCTTCTGAAATTTCCTGATCTTGATTTTTGTCTGAACATACTTTTTAAGGAAAGTTTGAGCATCAACATCTCAGCCATCCATGAGAAGTGAAAGAAAGTCTTGCCATAATGAAAAAAAGAAAAAAAAAAAAAAAAAATCATTGCATCTTTGCTTTAAATAGCTCCCTAGTCAAGATGGCCACAGTTGGAGAGCCAGCATTTGGCAAGAAAAATTCTCTCAGTGGGAAGATATCTTGGCTTCTTTGAAGGAAAACTTGCTTTGATTTGGTATCTTCCTTTCAGTACATACTGAAAGTTCACGATATAAGGCCTGCTGGAAAGAAATCTTGTCACTGAGTTTCGTTTTGTACCAAGTGCCAGTAACTGAGAAGCTATTTGGTACATGAGGCCACTTGTGTACTCTCAAATATGCACAGAAAAATGTGGATAAGTCACTGTTGTGAAACAGCAGGGATACCAAAGATTGAAGAAAGGGCTCCTACAGCTCTCAGAAGCACTCCTGTCACCTTCCATGACTGAAGGAGCTGTAACAGCTGATAGAATGGCTTCATGGATGTTCAGTTACAGAGTTACACTGAGGGGCTTGCATTTTAAGTATTATCTTACCTACAACCAAATGGATTTATTTTAACATCTTAGGAAACATCTGTCTGCCCAAAAATGACCAAAGTCCCACCAATCTCCCCTATTTTAACATGTGTGGTTTTGTTGCTATTGAATCGAAGAAACCGAAACCCCTTGTATCAATTGCCATTGAGCCAAATCATGTACACCACATTTTGGAAACTATCCCCCTTTTAAAAAGAAAGTTGTAGTACTTTGAAAGTAGAGGGTCCAAAGTACAAGCTGATATATTTATATATATCTATATCTATATCTATATCTATATCTATATCTATATCTATATCTATATCTATATCTATATCTATCTATATCTATATCTATATCATCTATATCTATAGCTATATCTATCTTTATCTATATTAAACAATACTGCCACCCTCACAATTTGAACATCTTGTAGTTTGCTAACTTCAAACTTCTCTGTGCCTTTGGGCTTTGTGCTCTTGCATATCAACTATGCAAATGTTGCATCCGAACTGATAAGGAATGGTTACTCTACTCCCCTAAATATAAGTCCACTTACACTTCTCAAAGCTCCACTGCTGAGACCTCTGCACGTGCATCTTCAATTCTGCTGTAAGCAGAAAACCATTTCAGAGCAACTAAAATGGTGCTGCAAGGTGTTGGGGCATGAATCACAGCACTGGAAGGGTGCCAGGAGCCAAGAGGAAACTGCCTTCCTGACACCAATCATTTTACCCACCAGGCTCTGAAATGAGACACTGCCTAGATGAAATTAAGGCTTAAGAGGATGCTCAAAGCCTTGCTTGTTTCTGGAAGACAAATACAATGTAACTCCTTCCATTGCAGCTTTGTTATTCCTCATCAACGTGTTTTTAATTTCCAGACAGAAAAATTGATGGGCAGGTTGTTCTGTCCATAAATAATATTTTCATAGAGGAACTAAGCCCTTCTTTTTAAGGAAAGAAAACACAGGAAATGTGGTATTTGCCCTGAACTTTGAGGAATAACTCCTTTTCACCATTGGATCAGTGAATGTGTTTGCCTGTCCTAATCTCAGACTCTGTTTCTGTGTTTGGTCTCCCTACAGCATATCCTACCTTTTACTTCCTTAGACCTCTCAAGCTGATAAAGAATTCTTTGGCATGAAAAGTCACCACAATAATCTTTCCAGGGAAATATGTTTCTATTTTCCCTCGGCACTAACTATAATTTACACCTTAACAAGCATTCTAAATAAAAGGTGTACTTACAAATCTTTTGATAACATAAAAACATTTGGATCTAATGGGGTATAAATCAGCAAGTGTTTAGAAATCCAGATCTTGGTACAGAAAACAAGCTGCCATGCCCAGGAACTCTTTCCTTACAATTAACTAAATGCTGAAATGGTGCTACCACACTCAACCAGCACAGCAAATGTGCAGTAATGTTTTTGAAATGTCAGAATGTATCAGTATTTGTTTCTGCAATAGCTTGCCATGAAATCCAGACTATGGTAGAAATTGTTACGTCTAAAAGGCACACATTAGAGCTGGGTGGGAGGGGAGAAAGCAGAATGTACTGCTTCCCTTTCAGCCAACATACTAAAACCAGCAGCATAGAGGTACTGGAGCTAAGCTCCATATTAACAGGCTATCCATCAGGCCGTAATCAAGAATTTGAATGGAACACACAAACGTGGAGTTCAGGATGTGAACACACACTGGTCTCATAGACACTGGACCACACAAATTCAAACATGATCTTGCCATTGACGACTTAGCACCATAAAAGGCAATTTAAAATATACACCCCAGACTTGTAGTTCCACAGGAACACAATACCCAGAAAACAAGGTATTGTGACCAATGCATCAGACCTAAAACCATTGCATAAAATTTAGACTTTGCTGATGGCAAAACGAAGCACGTATCTAGTCAGAAGTGCAGCTATGTATTTACACTGAAGATGTCCAAAATGTACTTTTCCTGAGAAGGTCAATGACAGGAATTTGTGTGTCTCTAACAGAGGAGTGTCTAGCACAGGAGCTGATGTGCTGTGAGATGGAGACACGTGTTAGATGCTCTCTGCTGAGACAGGCTGGGGCACAGGAGATTGGAGAGGGTAAGGAGGAACTGGAGAAGTTCCAGCTTTAATCAGCGTGGTTCCTTGCTTCCCTCACATACATAGGCACAAATGGGGACAATAACCAACCTTGTCTGGTAGGAAAACAAGGCCTAGCAGGAACATTTAAATCACAGGTCCAGACAAAGCCTGCAAGATGCAGTCTGCCACGGGAAGGGTTTACTGTCCATACTACAGCCTGTCATTGTAAGTGACTACATAGATACTCCATGGTGATAAATTAACTAAAAGACAATCAGCCATGCTTAGGATGCCTAATTTCAGACATACATTATCATGGCTGTAAAATGGTTCTGAACATAAAGCTCAGAATTGGTCTGTGCCTTAAGGCACTTCTACTCTGCTTGAGCCCTACCTAACTAAGATACCAACATGTACTTTGTGACAGTCCAGATCAGTTAATGTTTCTGTGGTAGTCACTCCCTGATTTTAAGGCTGACAGCTCTGCATTTTCAATTCTTTTTAATAAAGAGTCAGGACTGTGGCAAACTGAGAAACTGTTGGCATTATCTTTTATAAATATTATGAGAGCAGCCGTTTGCCTGCCCAGGTTTGCTCTGATGCCTGTTAATCTGTGTGACTGTGCTCAGAATCAAAGGAACTGCAACAGCAAATACATAAAGGAAAGCTTAAAAAAGTAATGACAACTACAGCCACAGCTACAGAACTTCTGAGGAGGGAAAAATAACCACAGTTGGTTTTCTTCAAGCTGTAGTCTTCCAGAGATCAAGCCTGGGATGGACAGAAACCTGACATCTTCAGAGGCCTGAGAAGGGAGAGGGATTTTTCTAGGCATGCCAGAAAAATCACAGGATATGTTAAGGAAACAGCCAACAATTTGGAAAAGCTGAACACCAGAAGGTAGAAGTACGTTGTGGGCTGTTGCAGAGGGATCTACACAGGCCGGATTGATGGGCTGAAGCCAACAGCATGAGGTTCAACAAGGCCAACTGACAGGTCCTGCACCTGGGTCACAGCAACCCCAGAGACTAGAGAACAAGTCCTATGTTGAGCAGCTGAGAGAGCTGGTGTTGATTAGCCCAGAGAAAAGGTGGCTCAGAGGGGACCTTACTGCTCTCTGCAGGTGCCTGAAAGAAGGGTGTAACCATGTGGGGGTCAGGCTCTTCTCTCAGGCAACAAGCAATGGGACAGGAGGAAATGTATTCAAGCAGCATCAGAGGAAGTTCAGGTTGGACATCTGTGAGAATTTTTTCACTGAAAGGATGGTTAAGCATTGGAATGGGCCACCCAGGGAGGTGGTGAAATCACCATCTTTGGAAATGTTCAAGGAATGACTGGATGTGGCACTTAGTGGTTTAGACATGGTGGTGTTTAGACGTGGTCAAAGGTTGGACTCGATGATCTTGGAGGTCTTTTCCAACCTTAATCATTCTATGATTCTAAAAGTAATGTAATATAGCTCCTTATTTCATAAATGACATTGCAGCTAGCAATTGTCCCTAATAATCCATATATACAGCATGCCGATGGAAATGAGGAGGCTAAAATAGCAACAGAGATTTGAAAGACATTCTATTTCACACTCACAGAATAAATAAAAATATACATAATTAGTGCTGGACACTATCTTGATGGCCAGCTTGGGAGTCTCTGAAGAATATAACCTGTTAAAGGCTATGCCACAGACAAAACTATTAAAAGACTCCATTGGCTAAAATAATTCTTTAAGTGTATGCTAGCTCCAGACTGTATCATGAGAAAGTCACCCACTTAAAAGAATGGAGTTTTCTATGACTTCTGCCTAACAAAATTTTGATTGAAATCTAAAGTGTCAGCACTGAGAACACAGGGTTGACATAACAAATGCCATAGCCAATTTGAACAATTATGAGCCCAAATCTGCCATCATTTACATATACATGTGATTCCAGCTGGTGAGCTCAAATTATGTATGCACAACCAACAGAGAATACTTTTTTATATATCTCCAAGTTTCACCACAAAAAATACAATGGATATTCAAGTCAATAGCAATTAAGCAAAACAAAAGATGCTTTAAGGAATATGCTGATCACCCTTCTCGCTGTATCTGTCCCAAATACTGCAAGTTTGATAGTGATGTGTGGGTTTATATGCAAACTTACACTCTAAATACAAAATGAATGCAAAAGGATGCACCACGGATGTGAAATGCAGCAACGAGTAAACAATTTTTTGGATCTCAGCTGTTGTACTGCTGTTTGTTTTGTTATTGCTCTCCTCTAGGGGTACTCAGCCCAACTGGTCACTGCAAGGCTTCCTAAAAGAGAGCACGACTTGTGCAAGTCTCTTTGGTGTCCAAAACAAAACAAAATCATTCTTGAATATGAATGATTCAGCCTAGAATCTGAAACAATCAAAGATGATCATGATGTGCTTCTCCTTCCAAGTGGGAGATGGAGGAAGTTGCGTTGACTGTCTTGCTTGAGCCAGCTTTGTCCATATGAAGTCTGACAGTCCCATGACAGAACTTAAGCAGCAAGGCAGCTTCTGGTGTGCCTGCCTATTCCACCATAGCTCTCTGAAGCCACGGAAATATCAACCACGCCTGTAAACACCACCACAACTACTGCATGATCAGGAGAGAAGCAGCAGCTCAAGCAGCATGTAAAATAAGATGACACTGGTCTCCAAATGTTAGGGGCTTTCAAAGTGTAATCCCTGAATCTTTGCCAATCAATGATTTGCATCTCAGGCATCCAGAATGGTTAACTGAGGAAAGCAAGTCGCTTGTAACAAGGAGATGCCTGCGTCCCTAAAGGAAAAAGAAGATAGGTGACTACACATCAAACACTTTGAAAGGGTCTAACTGGCTCAGTTTCATTGAGCCAAGTAGGGAAGAGGGCACTAAGATAAAATGTGCTTGGAATTTACATGACAATAATGTGAGCAAGTTTGTTGTTTCGCTTCACATATTATTTCTTTGACATATTCCTCTGTAGAAAGTGTTGTTAATGCTGTCTATGGCTCATCTACAAGTGCCTTCCACTAACTTAGCTGAGAGATCACAACCCTTTCAAAATGAAATGTTTAAACTCATGAAAAAGACTTATCCAAACAACATTCATATAATTTGTTGTTTAGGACTTCTCAAGGCTGAACAAACTCAAGTCTTCTTAGGAGAAATGCTCCAGCCTTCTGATCATCTTTGTGGCCCTCCTCTGGATCCACTCTAAAAAGACCTGGACTATTTAATTTAAAAAAAAAAAAAATAAACAAAACAAAATGTGAAAGGGGAACTCCCTTTTACTTTAAGAACATATAGTTTGAAGCTATCTTTTAATTCAAATAATAAATTCCAACTGCAGTATCTCACTTAAAATGGATCACTGCATTTTTGTTTTCTTATGAAAAAGTGTAAATCAGCCAAACAAGTGTAACACTTGTGAGCTGGTCCCTTCTGAGACCAGTGTCCAACTCTAGCAAGATGAACCAGATGCAATACACTATTCTCCCATTTATGTTGCATCCTTCTTTCACTGCTTTTATTGAACACTGAGTGTCCCAGCTCCACAAAATTGCAATATAACTGGTCTCTATTTGTGGATCAGCTTATTCTCAAGAAACGAACAAAACAAGCCATGGCCAAAAAATTACCATCTAACCCAAAGAGAAGGTTCAGAGCAGAACACAGAATGGGAAACGGTAATATAGAATGGGATCCTGACTTGCTCTGCTACAGCACATCATTTGCTCTTTCGCTGGCATACCTAGAAATAGATATTGAGAACAAATGGTGCATCTGACCTTACTGACAGTAGCACCAGAGGGAATCCTGTGTTGTTTCAGAACAGGTAAACCTGTATATATCATCATTGTGCAATTTGTCCTTATTTTTCTTAAAAAGCAACCACCTCAAGCCCCTACACTACAAGCAAGCTAACTTTTTTTTTTCCGCTTCCTTTTTTTTTTTTTTTTTTTTGACTTTTTTTTGCGTTTTTTTTTTTTTCCATAGCATTGTTATTTTAAAACACTTTGCGTTCATACATATATGCTGACATTTTCTGGAAAGGAAATGGACTTGCTTGACACCATGAGGGTAAATGAAGTTTATGGATGTATAAATGCAAACCAAAAATTACTACATTTATGGTGTGATACAATAAAGGAAATCAAGCTTTGATGATTCATGATGAATAAATTTACTGAACTACACTTTTTAACTTATGGGTACACACATTAATCCATGAAAAAAAATTATTTCTTAGCGCTATAATTCTTTGAAGCAAAATCTCAGAAGAACCCACTCCTGTAATCACATAATTTCTAAAGCTGCAAGGCTGGAGAGCTTAAACAGCAGCAAGGGGCACATAGAGACAAGGCTGAGAGATTTTCACCCTTTTGAGTCAACAAGGGAGTGTTCCAGCTGACATATGCAGCCTCTGCTTGCCCTTTGTCATGTCTGTGTTTCACCTCAAAAACTGTCAGTGACTTGTCAGAATCAATCAGAAAAGCTAATGCAATTCTGCAATGATGTACAAGTTTGGACAGCATGACATCAAATTTCTGGTAGTGTGTGTCAAGTACCATATGAAAACAGATGTCCTCATTACTCCACTGCTTTGGTACAAAAGAGTACATCTTACCTTTTTGACCCGTATCTGGCAATTGGGGGATTACAATAAAGGACAGCCAGCGATTACAGGCTCTAGCCAGTACTTTTATCATATAAATCAAATCCTAATCCTCTTTATCTTCTGGCAAAAGAAGTTTACTTTAGCAGGTACAGTTTTCCTACTGGATGCTGCTTTATGTTCCAAAGACTTAGAAGTCAGACTGTCAGTGCTTCAATGACCCGACAAAACCCATCATCTTGCTAAATGCAACATGGGGTTTCAGACTTCCCATCAATAACTGCTCCAGTTTGACCAGAAAAGCCAAAGCCTGTTACTAAATGGCTGTGCAGCTCCAAGATGAAGCTGGAACTTGGAGCATGATTATGATGCACCTTAGATGCAACCTCAACAGGAGTTTACATACAGTGCTGCGCTTTCCTGCAGCTTGCTCCTAATATGTTTCGTGATTCCCAAGTGTCACAGCTGCAGGTGAAGCATGCAAAAGCAAGTTTGGCTGAAAATTTAAAATATAGCCGGTATTCTTACTGCATATTTTTAATTACACAATGAACAGCATTCCTCCAACAACCTTCCCTTCCACTAAACCAAGACATACGAAACCCAACTCATGCTACACTTCTTTTTGATACTTGTCACCAAGCTCTACTGATGCTGTTATCAGAGAAGAGGGCACTTTTTTTAGGAAGGAAGGAAGTTAGGGTACCAGCAGACTCTAACTGCTGAGGACTCTTTTGCCCAATGTGTAACTGCTGAATCTGGTAAAATCCCCAGATGAATTAGTCTATCCAAGGCAAAGCATGGATAGAGATGCCCATCCGTCAGAGCATCTTTGTGCAAACAACCTTCAGACCCTCCAATTCCATTGGTAGATGAATTGAAGGAACTCTATAACCTGACGTGTATTAGAAGGCAAAAGAAATTTGATATAAAACTGATTTAAATGTAAAAAGAATAACTTCCTACCCCATATAATTGGAGGGTGAGGAATAATTTAATATCATGAGGAAAATGCAAGCACACCTCCCTGTGTGCAAGTACCAGGTAATACCCAGGAACCGACTCAGATGCCTTAGGAAGAACCACTCTCCCTGCTCAGAGCGAGCTCTGGAATCTGAAACTTGCCAGAGATTCTCTTTGTGCTAACCAGGAACAGCAAAGTGAGTCTCTGAATTACTCTGCTGGTTGTGCCTCTCTCTTGCTCAGTGGGTTCTTTGGGCTGTCCAGGCTGCTCTTATTTAGCAGCCCCTCTCAGGGAAAGAGCTGGCAATGAAGCTTCTGTGTCAGGACGGGCAATGGCAAGAGAATGGATCTCATCTGCAGGAATCCACATTGCATATTCCCCAGCAAGGAGATCTGCTTGCATAAAGCCACTCAACATGACATATACAATAATATCCAGCATTTTGTACCACTATTTCTGTTCAAATCTCTAAGCGTATTACAGACAGGACACAGAAAGCAGTACATCTGGGTCATGAAAATGGATGATCTGTTTTACTAAGAGGTCATGCTACCACCAGTGCCTAGAGGACAGTATTGTTCCACAGCAATGGACAGGTAAATGCAATATGCATAGAAGTGTCATCGGTTGGAGTAATACGGTAGTAAGCCTTTGCATCCTTTCAGTTAGTGGCTTTGAGAGAGACAAAACAGATCCTGAACAGTACAAATGATGGTTAAGTTCTTTGTGATTTGTGCAATTAGCACACTCACTGTCACAAGGGCCTGAGCAACTCATCTTGGGTGTTAAAATTTGGTTAATACTAAATTAGCCTGATCTTTAATTTGTCATGGAATAGGCTTCATCTGTGTCCACTCTTTATAGACATTTTAGTATCTGGCTTTCCTCCAAGTATTTCAGCACTTCTTACTCTAAATTCAGCCTTTTCAGCTACCCACATCCCAACAGTTATACACAAAACATTTTATTCCATTACAACATCTAACACACTTTGAGTTAACACATGGTTTGCAAGAGCATGGTAATACCATTTAGCACACCATGTATTATTTAGCACACAAAAGATGTAAGATCTTTATGGTTATGATGACGAGGGTCAGCACATTGCATAGCAGTGTTAGCTACTGAACTGCATGTATAATAAAGGGGTTTTATACATCATCAAAAGCCTGTCCTTAAACACATACTGGTGCAAAGTTTAGGAGCAGCATAGCTACAGTCAAGGACTCCTCAATGTATGCCTGGTACATTACTTTCCTGTGCCACTTCTTCTCACAAGGCCAACTTCCTCCAGGAAATGGACAAAACACAGGTCATCTAATGAAAGAAAATAATGATGAAGATGGAATTTTCATCCCCATCAAATGTACGAGTGAAGAATGATCAACAGCTTTCAGTACAGTGCCACCTAGTAAAGAAACTGTATAATTATTATCATAACTCTAGTAACAATATTGATATTAAGAAAAATAGATTTTTTTAAGGTATAATAAGTATGCACCAAAAAGATTTGCCCACCTTCTCCATGTCCTGTGTATGAGAGGATGTTGTTTTAGTTACCATTCCATTTTAAAAGATCATCATTACAGAAGAGGAGTTTTAGGCAGCCAATCTCACCTCCTATCCCATATGCAAGCTACATCTTTCTCCTCTCTGTCCTGAAACACATGCCACCAACAAGGAGTATTAGAACCCAAGGAGCATGCCTACCAGAGCAAAATACTGCACAGTACACAAAATCCTGCCAGGGAGGGACCTTTTGAGATTGTATAGTTCAACCCACCTGCTCAAGCAGGTTTTATAGCTGGTTGACCAGGACTATGTATTGATACATGAGAGACTCCCTAACCTACCTGAGCAACCTGTTCGAATGTCTGACCACTCTCACAGTAAAAAGGTGTTTCCCTGTGTTCAGATGTAAGGAATAACTGAACAGACCTAACGTGACAAATATTAGCCACGACCTCATGAAAGATGTTCTGATAACTAGATGCTGAAGAGTAAGAATCTTGGAAGGTTAGGAGGGGCTGATCTTATCTGACCTTCATAAAAGTAGACAACTGACATTCCCAGAAAATTCCCATTTCCTCCTGTCTCCCTCAACCTTACCCCTTTCCCTACTGCAATCCATTGGAATGGTACTCACACCTGAACTCTCCTCATTTTCCCAAACACTCAGGATTTCTCACCCTGTCTTTCCCTCTCACCCCAAGAATCAGGAAACTCCAGAATACACAATATCATCCACTGTACCAGCAAGCCACCTCCAGCCACTAGCTGCCACACTCCAAGTATTGATGATCAGACAAAACCAATTGTAACACAAATGTTGAACAGATTTTCTTCTTAAAATTGAAGTGAACAACATTTCTTCAGTAAATATGCAGAGTTTATTTAACTGAATTTTTATTTGCTCTTCTGTTCACTGAGTCCTCTTCAGAACAAGTGACAAACATATCTGACTTTAAGACGGCTTTATCTGTTAAACAAATTTCATTTATCATTGAAAAAACTCAAACCTCTTAGTTAATATCCTCTTTCCTTAATATACAGAATATGAATCATCTTGGGGCTCTTTTGCATTTGTGACACTCAGTGATGTCACAAAAATATTTTATTAATTTCCTTGAACATTAACACGGGCTTTCAGTTGTTAAAATTTGTCTTTCTGATGTGTGCTTTGCAAAAACACTATCAAGGACAGCACAAATTAACTTCTGCAAACATCAATTTCTTATGATAAATCAACAGGGCAGCAGATAGATGTATTATGAAGTTAATGGTCTGTCAAGATATTAGCAATGTTGATTCCTGAAGAGAAGTCTAGAATTTAAAAGACAAAACTGGGTTTATTGGATAGGACAGATTGCTGCTTGTCTGACCAGCTTAGTCTGTGTGACAGAGCTACAAGCTGCCTTTGGGTTCACAAGTCCTTCAAAACCGAAGATTCATGGTAATAGAAAGCTTTTCAGCATAAAACACCCAACAATCAGAGTTAAAGTTTTATTTATTGGCTCTGACCATCTACTTCTGTTATCAACCATAAGGGCCCATACACTTCATCAACTCCCAACAATAGCCGCAAGCTTGGACAATCTGTCTTGTGTCTTCATTGGGTAAAACTTCAATGGAGCAGCATCGATTAAAGAACAGCCCACGCATAAAATGGCAACTCATTAAAATAAACTTTTTCAAAGGGGGAAGAAACTTCAGTTCCAATTGAATTGAACTGTTTTTATTTCAGAGATGAAAGCTCCATTACCCAGCTATACATTCATGCGCTCATGGCTTAAGTGCTTTTTATTTGATTTAAACTTTTGGTTTCTTCCCATGTCTTTTTGGAGGCTTGAGAAACATAATAGGAATTCAGAGCTTATTGAGCTTGATTGGAACACAGTATCTGTGAACCTCATCATAATACCTCCTGGACCTTTATGTTTGTCGTCTGGCTGTGGCCTCTTTTGTGTGTTTTCCTGGCCTTTCCTCCAAGAACAATTGTCTCCTTTCATGCATATTTGCAGAAATGTTTTTAATGCTTTAAGCATTTTTAAATGAGCGGACAAAAAATAATGAAGAAATAAAAATAACGCAGGTGTAGTCATTTACATTATAGATGGAAGACTGCATAAGCTGCTGATGTCAAGATGGCTTTTCTAAAGTGTTTATATGAAAACTGACTTGCAGCTTACTGCCTGAAAATCTCACCTTGAACTTATTACGAGGGCAATAATAATAATATGAAAAAATACAGATGGTATCCTGTGCTATCTGGAAACTTCAGTTTAAACAGAGGAAGCTTTATACATGGTAGATTACTCATTTATATAAAAGCTAAGTATTAACATTCCAAATGCTTTGATTTTAGATGACCGGTCACTAAATGAAATGAACTATATTCTCGGTTACTTACATATACTGAATGTCAAGAGAAATTTGTTTTACACTGCAAAGCTATACAGAAATATTCACTGACTGTGCCACCAAACCTCATGCATTGCAGAAAATGAGCTCACAAACACTATAGAAAATTTCACCACACTATGTGCTTTTGCCTTCATATATACTTTTATAAAACATAAAGTAATCTAACTCTATTAAAAATACATGCAGATATTTCTCAGAGCCTTCTTCTTAAATAATATCACATGGCTTGCATAAATATTAACATACAGAAGGCAAATACGTTTGTGCTTCAAATTCACCACCAATATTTTTTTTTACCTAAACTACCATTTGGAGTGAAAAATGTCAAATCACCTTTGATTTCAGCTAGACACAGATGCACACAACAGAACTTGGTTCCTCAACTTTACATATGGCCACACAAAGGCTGAGAAAACACAAAGGTCTATTAACGATCATCTCCCTGGAACACAAAAAATATACTTCATGCAGAACATTATTTAAAAACAAACAATGTGTGGGAATCAGACAGATTTAAGACCTGCATTATTCTAAATTTTTGCATAAAGACTCAGTGTTGATTATAAATTAGTTTTTCTTATCAATGTGTTCATTCTCACACATTTAATTCCTGAGGCTGATAGACATTAGTCTAACACTTAAACAAGACAAGGAGAGTCTGAATACTCAAGAGAAAGCCATGCAAATCTGGGAGTCTGGGACTCCCAAATCTGATTGTAATCTTACAATTTCTAGATTGCATTTGTCCTCCAGATACTGAATGAAGGTACAGCTCACAGTCTAGTGAGGCAAGCCCCAGTTAGCTTTCAGCTTGGTGCTACAGACAATATCAGTGAAGATATACCTAGGCTGCCCCAAGCCCATTGTCTGATCACTGCACTGCCACAGCCTCCCCACCCTTCACTGCTCTCACTGCAGCTAAATTAAAAGTGCACGGTTATGGCAGCTTGTGCCTCAATTGTCCCATAGAGATGCCAATCACTGGAGATAGATGCTTAAGCATGTCAGATAGTCCAGTTTTTCCACCTCTGCCTCAGTTTCACCAGGTGTAAATTTAACCTGCTCCATGGAAATCCCGCACTAATTGGCCGGTGTTTGTACTTAACGTAGGCAAAACATTATACAAAGAGCAGTTTTCAAAACCCTTTTTTTTAAAGGGATTGAATAGCTGTCTTCTGCTCTAAAAGCATTTTTAATACTTGAAAAATGTCTCAGCATTAACAAAATATATTTCTTATTTAAAATCTCAATCTATAAAGTCATTTGAGAGAACAACCCCATATTAGTCAGGCCACCAGAATCTGCATCCATGGATCTTCTGCACAGAAAGTCACACTAGAGTAGAGTAGGAGTTTGGTACACTAGAGATGTGGGATCAACTGCAGATAGGTTAGATTGCTATGCTACTTAAACATTTTTAATGAGAAACTCAAAAGGCAATATAGATAAAAAAAGGCGTGCATCAAATACAGACGTGTAATCTGCATCAAAAATCAAATATAGAATAGGCAAATTAAATGTATTTGGAAAATAGAACACTATTAGTGGAATGATGAATATTTTCAAAAAATTTCTAGATGGACTTCGCAGTTCAAACACACTTTTGTCAAAAGCTAAAAGGCAAAAGTCAATAAAACTGAGCTATGCTGCTACACTGCTGTTCCTAGTTTATGTTCAGTATAACTCACAAGGATTGCTACTCCCTATCAGATATTCTCAAGCGAATCAGAGAGCTTATAAGAATAAAGTAGGATACAGAATTCTTGCTTAAGTTGTTTTCACAGGCCATTTAATTGTTTTACGGGTCATTGCAAACTGCATATATTTTGCAAAGGTAATACTAGATATGGTCATATTCAGGTTCAAAAGTGCCTTTTATAGCCCAAAACTAAATGCTGTAGTTTAAAAAATAAAATATGAATGCACCAAATTGTTATAGCTTAACTTGAAACTATTCTTTTTTTTTTTTTTTTTCTGTTCTCATAAAACACAAAATTGCACTACACACACACACACACAAAATCCAAATATTCTGGAAAGTTTGCTTATACTACCATTGTAACTGCTGGCACGGAGCTCTATCCCAATTAGACCTTAAGGAAATGTACTGTCCTATTATCTGAGTGTGTTTTTGTAAATGGCAATCAAAGAAATATTCCAACATGAACAAGTGTTTCTAAGTGCTAATTATTCATGGTATCACTTGCTGATTGGTGCCTGCGGCCATGAAAATTTATTTCTAGGCTGTATTTACAGTAAAACCAAAAGTGCTTAGTGGCAAGTAGCTTAATCAAATTTAAGAACAGCAGACAGATAACATAGGAGATTTTTTTTTTTTTTTTTTTTGTTGCTTTAATCCTCTCATTTGGTTTTGAAACATAAGGCCCTGTTCACTTCATTTAAGTCTCACAATGACTGGAAGCTTGATCAATCTGTCTTGTGTCTTCTTAGGGTGAAACTGCAATTGAGTGGAAGCAACAGATGAACAAAGCCCACATTCAAATCTGTAGCTCATTAAAATAACGTTAAAATAGGGTAAAATCGCAATTGTAAGTGAATTGTAGTTGGCTTCTTTCAGCTACATACATTTGATTAATAAACCATACATTCATTAGCCATGAACCACTGGTCTTTAAAGTAAATTTAAATGAATGACCCTGCTTTTTTGATCTTCAGACAGTTTTGAAAACAGTTATGAAATAAAGCTAAAAAAAAATAGGTCAAGGGCTGTTTCCTACAAGCCAAAGAGCTAATGGGATACAATCCGTCAAATCCCATAATCAATTCAAATTCTGATACAGAAACTTAGAAAGCTGCAAGTTTACAAGAGACATATTGTAAAACAGCTTTTCAAGAGGGAAAAAAAAGAAGTATTGTTAATTTGCTTTAAACTCACAAGCAGTTCAACACTTCCAAGAACATTTAAAAAAAAAATACTGTAAGAAGGCAACCTTAATTAAGGTTACAGCAACTCAAACAGCAATGAGAGAATATAAGGATGGAAGAAACCCTGTAAGTCAGGAAGCTGAGTATCCTGCAGAAATTCACCCCAGACCATCCAGTTCAGAAACATAAACAAGGATGATTCTGCCTTCAAACATGGGTAGAAGTCAAACTAGTATTTTTACACAGATCTGCCCTCAAGATCATAGAATCGTAGAATGGCCTGGGTGGGAAGAGACCTTAAAGATCATGTAGTTGCAAGCCCCCCTGCCACAGTCAGGAGCACCTTTCACTAGACCAGGTTGCTCATGGCCCCATGCAACCTGGTATTGAACACATCTAGGGATGGGGCATCCACATCCTCCCTGGGCAACTCATTTCAGTGCTTCACCACCCTCTGAGTGAAGAATTTCTTCCTAACAGCTAACCTAAACTGGCCCTCTTTCAGTTTAAATCTATTTCCCCTTGTCCTGTCACTATCTGTCTGTACAAAAATCCCTTTCCCTCCTTTTTATATGTCCCCCTAAGGCACTGGAATGAGATTTCCAATGAGGTTTCCATTTCTCCTCCAGGCTGAACAACCCCATCTCAGCCTGTTTTTATAGGAAAGATGCTCTATCCCTCTATCATGTTTGTGACCCCCCCTCTGGACTCACTTTAACAGATTCACATCTTTTGTGTGTTGAGGAGCCCAAACTTGGACCCAGCACTCCAGGTGGGGCCACATGAGTGCAGAGTAGAGGGGCAGAATCCCCTCCCTCAACATGCTGGCCATGCTGCTTGGATGCAGCCCAGGATGAGTTTGCCTTTCTGGGTTTGTAAGTGCACACTGCTCACGTCCAGCTCTTCACTCACAAGAACACCCAAATCCTCCTCTGATGGGCTGTTCTCAATGGCTTCTCCCTGTCTGTACTCATGTCTAGGACTTACTCTGACCCAGGTGCAGTGCCTTGCACTTGAACTTACTGAACTTCATGATGTTCCCTTGTCCCACTTCTCAAGTTTGTCCAGGTCCCTCTGGATGACATCCCATATTTCTCTTGTGTTACCTGCACTACTCAGCTTCATGTCATCTGCAAACTTCCTGACGGTGCACTCCATCTGTCTGCATCGTCGACGAAGACACTGAAGAACATCAGTCCCAAGACCTATCCCTGAAGGACACAACTCATCACCAGCCTCCACCTGGACATAGAGCCATTGACCTCAACTCTGTCTGCACAATCCATCCAATTCCTTATCCACTGAGTAGTCCATCCATCAAATCCATGTCTCTCCAGTTTGGAGATAAGGATGTCATGTGGGACCATATCAAAGGCCTTATGGAAATCTAAATAAATTATATCTGTTGGACTTTTCTTCATCAGCCATTGCCATCATTTCATTATAAAAGGTCACCATATTGGCCAGGCACAATTTACCATTGGTAAAAGTGTGGTGGATGCCTTAGATCATCTCCTTGTCTTTTATGTGCCTTAGAACATAATTAAATGAAGAGTAAAGCTTTGTCCCATGAACATGATGATGAAAAGAGTTATCAGGAATTGCTCCTAAAGAACATTACTTTATTCTAGGAACACTTTGGTTTTCCTGGGAATTTATCAGTGGTTTTGTCTCCACTGGAGTAATTACAACTGTCTGCCACCATATTTTTAGAAATTCTGCATGGGCAAGACTCGGGCTGCGGGTCATGGTGGGAACTGGAATAAACCACTATTAAACCCATACCTGACAAAAAAACCCACCAGGTCATGCTTTTGAAGAAGACAAACAAGAAAATAATTCCTAACTCAAACTGAACACTCAGCCCAACAGCTGAGCCAGTCAACCACCAAATCTGTTTGATATTTGCCTGTCTCCCTAATACCACTGAGGTACCACCCCACCCTCCTAACAGACTCTTTATCATACTTGTTTTACATTTCAGGGTTTCTCTCTGAGGCTGTAACATGAAAAAATTTGGACCCTGATTTATCTGTCTTAAATTAAAGCAATCAGTAAGAATCCTAATCTCTTGCATATGCTATACAGCACATGGAAAGTATAGTTCCTAGTGTGAGTGCTAATTCAGGTGCTCTGAATGCCTCTGTAGAGATACCTGTCTTACCTTCACAGCAGAGGGACTGCTGCAGTCTTCACTTCTATGTGGTCAGGTGCTTGAACTTAGTATGGGTGTATGGGTGAACATATTTTACACTTCACTTATCAGAATTTCACGTTTTATTTAAAGATGAGTTTGCACCATGATGGTTTTAGGTTGGTAGTGGGTGGCATGCAAACAAGTTTCCAGCCTCCATCCCAGGTACCAATGAAGACAGTAAGTACTCTGCTTTTGGCTGTATGTTGGTTTCAGATTAAATTTTACGTACCAGAGTGTAGGTATCTCAAATTGCTTGATCTCCCTGTACCCAAATCAATATCATTAGTGGAGCTCAAACTGATTTATTTCCCCCGAAGTAAACAAGCAGCGCTCAATTCAGCTGCCTCAAGATAGGGGTCTTTCTAGTACTGTGAGATGCTCCATGGTATTTATTCCACATTCACACATAGCTGGCAGGTCTGACACTGCCATGGATGGAGAATTACATCCTTCTGGGCCCACAGCTGGAGGCCACACAAGACAGACGTCTCTATTTAGGAGAATGAATGGTGCCCTTTATGCCTTCATTATAAGTATGTCCCTGCATTGTAAATTATTTCCACAAAACCATTAACAGTATCTCAGGAGAGGTGACATGGCAGAGAACAAAAACAGAGGACAAATACACTGGAACTGGCCTCATTGCCCATTTGGACATGCTGGAAGCTCAAAGGGTTCAACACTCTGAGGTACAAGCATCACCACACTCAAATAAGGAGTCTGCGTGTATCTCACCAAGCCCCAGGTACACATCACATAGTGGACATCACATATAGACTACATGGAGCAGCAGAGCACTCCCACTTACGTGACAGCACTGATTTTATCCTTTAATAAATCAAACACTCTGCCCTGTTTTCTAGTAGTAGATAAACAATGCCAATAACCATTTTTGTAAAAATTACCGCAACTGTGGCAACCATTTTTAACTCTCCCTTAGTACATGCCATAACATGGTGATTCTCTGAAAGCAAGTTATCCAGTCTGATCAAAAAGTGTATCTCAGTTCAGCTGGGCATGGGAAGTTGTAATGGTTCTAGTTTAATAAAACCAGGTAGAAACACCAGTTAATGTAGGGGGTTTAATATTAATTTTTGTGGGAGGAAGAGATTAGGAGAAAAACAAACAAAGCAGGCTTAAGCTTAAAAATGAACAAAAATAGTTTTATTAACATACACTAAAAGAATGAAAGAAAAAAAAGTTGAGAAAAAAAGAAAACTTAAACAGAATGACACTTTAAAACATGCTTCTCTCCTCTTACAAACTATTAACTTTCTTATTGAACAACATAGAAAGATACAACTTGGGATTTTCAGTCAGTTTCACTATTTAGACATAATCACTCATTACCTTAGGAGAAGAGTCTTTCTAAGATCTTTTTATGAAGACGTTTGCCACAAGACAAAATAGTCCAGTGCTCCTAATGTCACACATCTGCTGCCGCTCAGAGTTTTCGCAGACTGTGATGTTCTATCAGCAAAGCTTCTCAGTGTATCTGGGGTATTATTTACAAATACTTCTTCTGATCTAAAATCATCTTTGTCTCAAAAGCTGAGACCTCCCATTAACCCAGGAGCGGGGGTTTCAAAGTTCCTAAATAAATCTCAATTACATCAGTCCTTAATTTTGATTAGAATAGCATTCTACCCAAATAATACTAAGATGCTGCAAAGAACAGTTCATTTCTCCATAATTCAGCTTAGAAAAGTCTAGTTAAAAATGTCCACTTCTTCAACCCTATTCCAATATTATTAGTTCTTTCACTTCTAATCTAACTGACTTCATGTAGTGTCTATTTCTATGCACTTTCTTCTTTCTTCTTTTTCTCAAAGAAGAACTGTGCTTTAAAAGTTCTATGTTGCTAGAAAAGGGTTAAATCTGTTCAGGCTTGCAAAAACCATGCAAGGCTGCAGGACCTGAAGAAAATACAAAGCTGTGCTGATGGAGGAAGCTGGTAAATGTCCTTTTTTCCACCCCTCGGTCTCATCCAGGGCGGCTCAGCTCGGAGTTGTTATGGAGCTGCAGGCTTTCTTTCTCTGCTGCCAGCAGTGATTCAGCTGGGCCATGTTTTGGCCCCTTCTGCCGCGGTGCGAGCCCGTGGCCAGCACTGCCGAGCTGCAGCCGCCTCTCTTCGCTGCCATGGCAGGGGAAAGGGGCTCAGCCGGCCCAGGCCCTCCCTGTGCGGGCAGCGGCCCTCAGAGGCCCGGCTGAGCCCGGCCCGGCCGCACAGAGGGGCAGCGGGGCCTGACCCGGGCCCGGACCTGCCCGACCACCATGTCACCTCATGGCTGATTCCAAAGTGAGAGAGCGACTGATCTCCAGCAGTTAGCTTTAAATGTCCCCTCCAAAGTCACATTGACATTTCCTATTGGTTAACTTAGCTGCCAATATCCCGGCCAGCTTTTTGCTAGGTCCTTGTTCTCCTCACCAAACCACTCCACGGTCAGGCCAGGGGAAAATATCTCACATTTTTCTATAACTAGAAAACAAAATAGTGCCAACTCAGGATAGAAGTCTTGAAGTTAAACTCATTTAATATTTTTTCTGTACTGGCAGCATAAATCAAACCAATCAACTTTAGCAAAATTTCTCACAGAATTAAGGAAACAGTAAATTTTACTGCTAAACCTATTCAAAAGAGGCTAAAAAAACCTGTGCTTTTTTCTTTTAAATTATGTATTTATTTTGGTAACTACTTTTATTACACAGCATTTTTCATCAGTATTTTATGTTTTCAGTGTTCAGTGCAGGAGATAAAACGGCTATAAAATAGTAGTAGATGTAAATATTCATCAGTTAAAAACAAAATGATGGTAACAGAAAGCTTTTGACCTAAAGTCTTTCATATTCTGGAACTGTTTTGATATTTATCTTTTGTATTTATTTCATGCATGAACTCTGTTAATTTAGCTGTGTTACTATAATTAAGCTTGAATTCACTCAGTGCTGGAATTAGAAAGTCGACATGTTGTTTAAGAAGAAAGTCTTTACTTCAAGGTGAAGGCAAAGAACACATTTCTCTTTTTATACTGATTATCACTATGCATATTGAGGAGTGAACATGCAGTAATTGTCTGCAGTGAGTACTAAATAACAAATTTGTTCAATAAATTTATACATGAAAGTTTCCATGTCTTTAGAAATATCACCCACTTTCCCAAATACATAAGAACTAAAAGGGCATAGATTCCTCCTAATTAAACATGAGAAAGCTACCAGAAAGCCACCCTACATGGGGAAAACAGAAATAGCTTCCATTTTGCTGGTGGCCAGCTCTGTTTTAAGGGCTGATGCCACTCAGTTACATGAGATCCACAGCAGTGCAGCCACCCAGAAACCACTTTCACCATTTTGGAATTAAACAAAGGACAGCTGAGGATATAAAATAAAGACTGCATCATCAAATGAAACTAAAACAAATATTAGTAAGGGAAAGGTATTTTCTGAGATGACTGGGATACATGACTTGGAAGCAACTAAAGAACTGGACAAACATGCTTTCTATAGGATGTCCTAATAATCAGAAGCAGTTTCCTTTTTCTAAAACTCACTTGCAAATAAAGTAAGATAGTTCTTCTCTCAGTGTAAATAGGTCCATACTTGTTGGCTTCTACCTGGAAAGTTGGAAAGAAATTTTTCAAGACAAACAAGTTTCTGATTAAAAATCATTCAGAAATAGAAGTTTTGCATGATAAATTGCTGTATAAAACTCCATACAACATCCATAAAATGCAATGGAACTTAATTTCCAAACAGTGAAAAAAGGATTAAAACTCAAGAATAGTCTGCTTTGGGGAAAAAAAAAAAATCACTGTACTAAATTTTGTTGAAATAAATACACTTTTCATACAAATCAAGAGTTCCACAATATAATTATGTCTATTTCCTCCTAATTAGCCATTAGGAAGAAATTCCCTTACTGTGAGGGCAGTGAGGCACGGGAACAGGTTGCCCAGAAAAGTTGTGGCTGCCCCATCCCTCAAAATGTTCAAGGCCAGGCTGGATGGGGTTCTGAGGAACCTGGTCTAGTGGAAGATGTCCCTGCCTATGGCATGGGGGAGGCTGGAACTAGATTATCTTTAAGTCCCTTCCAACACAAACCTTCTACGATTCTATGATTCTGTGAACCAATATTTTACATTAAAAAAACTAAACCAGAAAAATCAGAAATTCTTAATCTATCTGGAACTCAGCAAAGTATTCCAATAATCGCAAGAAGTTCTGGAATCAGCCAATGCCAGTAGTCTACACAATAAAAAAAGTTATTCCTATGGGAAGGGGGATATTAGTGAAGTACTTTAGGGACCATCTTCAGGGTTAGTTAGGTTTAGAATTTCCACCAACAAAATATTAAATAAATGTGAACGTGAAGTCGACTCACTGGCAAGAAAAAGAAGGACCAGAAATCACAAAGATGAAATGTGGGACATCAGTTATGGAAGACCTGTTAGCCTTAGTTGAGAGGTCATGAAGTTCAGGACAGGGACAAGAACTGCTGGGTGCTGTGCTTCCACAACTGAAAACACAGAGGAGACCAAGAGCTACCAGTTTTTTTCTAGTAATGAGGCCCACAGACACAATAGTACTGTCAATCCACACACTATCAACAGAAAAACTTGTATCACCCCCTAAAAAAATCTCAGATGAAACCTCACCTAGAATTTCAAAGAAAATTTAGTGGACAATAAAACAAACAAACAAACAAACAAACAAATACATAAATAAGAATGAGACCAGTTCTTTGGACAAAGACTTTTACTTATCATAGTAAAACTGCAGCTTCCTAAAAATACACTGGGAAAAACTGGAAAGCAAAACAAGCAGATTTATTTAAGCTAGTATAAAAGCGTAGGCAAAAAAATGGGTGATACTGATTAGCCAATTTGAGGTTGAGACAAGAATTTTATGGGTTTCCTTAGGATTTTTTATCTTTGTCTTTCTGTTCTCTCAACCACAAGAATGATGCTTAGAACCACAAGTCAAGAAACTTGTTTGTGTCCTTATTAAGATGAAATTCCTATTCAAATAGTTCACTTTGCAAGTTCAATCATCTGGAGAAAGATATAAACCAACAAACCCAATCTTCCCATTTTCCAAAATTTGTAACAAAATGACAGCTTGCCCCAGGAAGAGTGGAAAACCAACCTCTGTAAGAGGAGTCCTTCCACGTCACAAATTAGGTTTGATAAATCAGATGCCTTGTCTCATACGAGTTTTGAATTCACGTGCCAAACTGGGGGTAGCAGGCAGGTCTGCTTTCCCACCGTGGTGAAAACCTGTCTTTGCCTGAAGTCCACAGGCGATGTGAGAATTCTTAGCCATCTGACAGCTAAAAACGTGACCCACCTTCAAAAAAGAAGCATATGGCTTCCAGCACCCAATTCTGACAACATTTTGTCCTTATTCCAATTTTGTGCCAAATTCTCTAACTCTACTACGTTTTCGCCTAACATATTATTCACCTTGTGAAAGGATGTTAATCAGTATCATTGTCAAACTGCTTCTCTGGGAAGAGAAATTTCCACCAGGAAAAGGAGACTGCTTAAAAATCTTTTTAAGGGATATAACAACATGTCCTAAAACAAACAAACAAACAAACAAAGGAAAAGAAAAATGCAGATTCAGATTTTTATACTAATGCAAACTATAATCTGAAAGGAAACAAAGTCAAAGAAGTTTTATTTCTGTATGCCCATCCCAAAGAAATATTCTTTATATCAGACTATTTCCCTGTCTCCTATAGGATGCAGAGAATATGAGTCTTCACTTGATCTAAAGCAGAAATTCCCTTTTTTTCCCCTAAAAAAATCCCAGCCAAATAATACACAGACACACAGTACTAATAGTTCTGCATTGTTGTTGTTTGCATCTCTTTTACAACCCATGTTCACACTTGATTGTAATGCATGGTACACATGTGGGCATTGGGTTGACCAAAGTTGAATCAAATCCAGTCTGAGACCAGGGGTGAATGATTCCCTTCAATAACTGCAGCATAAAATCACAACCCTGCAACTTTACTCAAGTGCATCTCCAGTTTTTCTGTTGAAAACTGGTAATGAGAAAAGGTTAAAGTGCAATACGCTAGTGACATTTTTCCAAGGCTCTGATTTCTATCTATGTATTTATACTGCTCTTGATCAGAAGGACTATAATCAGACACTGATATCGTGCAGCACCTGTTTGTGTAATTCCACCTGAAGTAAAGCAGACCACGGAATTGCACTTGGTAAAATCCCTGTATTCAACTGAACTGTAATTTCATTACACCAATATTTGGCAAAACTGAATACCATTGAAAGTAGGCGCTGGAGTTAATTGCTCAAGGCATGTAACAAAAGGATTGCAATAGAAGCCCATGTCTAGAAAATCATGTGAGAGCAAACAAAAGCAGAAGGAAACGGCTACTGCTTGAGAGAGGCTGGGGCCCTTTCAGCTCTTTCAGCAAAGGAATGGGCCTTATCAGTACTTTGTGCAGCACACTGCACAGAGCTAAAAAGCATCCTTGAGCAGATGACTTCAGATTCTACAGATGAGGCAAACACAGCCCTGAGTCTGACACAAAGAGTGAAACTTTGAGCAGACTTTCGGAGATGTGACAAAGAAGTCCCTGAGAGTAAACAAAGATTTCCAGGACTCCTCCACTCCACCCTTTCCAGGAGGTGCAAATAGCAGGTGTCTTGGCTCCTCACCATCCCTGAACTTCGCTGGTGGTGCAGCATTCCCTCTGTCTCTCTCTTGCTCAGAGGTTTGGTCCTCTGGCAACCAGCAAGTAGGTGTCTGATACATTTTTTTTTAACTTCATGGCAAGGATTGCACTTTGTTAATACTGCCAGACATATATGATAGCTGTCAAGCTGGTGAGTTATTTTAACACTTGGAGAACTGGCTCTGAAACAGTCAGGTAGCAAAATGCTAATGAAAAAGATAAGCAAATGAGTCAAATCAAGTATGCTACGCTGTCTGTCTTAATGCTGCTTGGACGTCTGGAAAGAAAAATAAGTCTTTCTACTGGCCAATTTCATCTTTATAACACCCAAGTGCCTTCCTATAATTCACTAACTCACCTCGTGCACAGGTCTCTCCCCTGGAGATGATTGCAGGTGCAGTATTTTTTAAGTACTCGAGGTTTTAATTTCTTCTACTCACCTCCAGTTTCTCTCTGTGGAATTTTTCTGCCAGCAGCCATGGACCTACATACACTTAGAAGGGTAAAAGTTTCTGAAGAATATTACTCTTCAATATTTAGTAGAAGGAAATGCTTAGAATTGTTGTATACACTGTATATGTCTGAAAAAGAATCAGTAATGCAGAATTTTGTCCTCACACAAGAAACTGGACACTTCTTGAAGCTAGTATAATTTACTGCTCATCTGCTTTACAATAGTTTGGTTTTTTCCTCCAAACAACTCCATGATAGAAGATTTCATTCACAAAAACAAAACAAAACAAAACAAAACAAAACCCCAACAACTTCCCCCCCCAAAAAACCATAGAAGTGGGCCAAATCTAGAGCAATAACAGCAATAACCATGTTATTCAACAAAATCAAGTAGCAGGGTGGTTTTTTGTTTTTTTTTTTTATATTAGAGTTACTAGTCAATTTAAAATTCAAGGTGTTGCAGCAGCTGGACATTTATATATCACATGGGGTGTTCCAAAAACTATGAATTCAAACAAGAAGGAAGCCCAGGAAGGAAGCACTCACAGATACTGCTAAGAAAATTACTCCCAAATAAGTTAATCATGGTGCAAGGGCAAAAGGACAATGTCCCTATTTTCATTCATGTTTTTCACTTTTTACACAGAGGCTGACAGTGGTTTAGTAATAGTTTAAGTTAGGCTGGGGTGTCCCTTCATTAAATTATGCAAGCAGCCTGAATAGAGAGTACATTTGAAAAGCTACTCTGAGCTGTGAAAAGAAACATGTTGCAGCTGGTGCAGGTGATCATCTTTTCATCCAGGCTGCCATCCTCTTGTTTGCTTCCCTCCTACATGCACATATACATCATTGTTAATTTTAAAAAGACATATCCTTGAATGTGTTCTCTCTGCAGACCCTTTACTACTTCATAATTTCCATCCATGAATCACAAAGGGAAAGGAAAAAAAAGATTCTTACATGAAGAAATCAATATTAAGCTTTATGTGACTGTGATATGATTCTTAAAGACAGCAGTCCCCTAACCACAGTTGTTGACAATTACATTTTCTAAAGCTTAATCACAACTTAATTGTAAGTTTAGATTTTGTAATATCACAAATAAACAAAAAAAGATGTATCTATGTATTGTAATTGGCTGATCATACAAATACTTATTAAATATAAACACATATGCTTTTGTAGATTTGTTAGAAAGATTCGTTAATTGCTTAATGAAAGATGTCTTTCAGATACTAATTCCTTCATTTAGTTCGACAGATTAAATTTTATATGAGGAGATATTAGCATGCATGCAATGAAGTGACAAGGACAACTAAAAAGCTTAAAATGTTAATGGATGAAGTGCAGCTTTCTCAGTTACTCCAAACTAAAAGCTATAATCTTCATTACATGCACTAAAGATCATATTTTCCTCTGCTTTCTGCAGAGATAAGGCAGCTATATTTAACAGGGAAACGAACACCACAATATGTTTCGATTCAGCTGCTATATTTTCATCATAAATAAATTATGAAAACTTGAAACAGTGCATGAATGATTCCGCATAGAAAACAACAACAAAAATGCAATTAATTTTTATAGAAGAGAAAATTGATAGTTGACATCCAAGCAATCCAATTGCTTCTATATTTCTTCTCAGTAGCTTTAGGTAATTATCTTCTTGATAATCTCTCTCTGCAATGTGCTTTCAGGAAAAAAAAAAAAAACAAACCAAACTATTTGCTTTAGTTACTAAGGCACCACAGGGTTAATGTCAACCATTACTGTAAAAAGCAAATTACTAGCAATACCAACAGTCCAGATCCTTCCTTTTTGCTGTAGACTGAAGTTCAATCTGGCATCATCTTTTCTCTGTCCCCAGTAGGGTGCAGGGAGCCCTCTAGCTTCCATGTGGGATTCCTACTGTGGTACATATTGGCTGGCATACAGCTGCTCTAAACAACTATTTGCATCTACAATGCGGTCATCCCACCACCTTCTTTTCAGATCAATATGATTGGGACAAACAATAGTTTGATTTTGATTGCTCTATAGTACGCTTGGGTAGAGCTGCTGAATGCAAGTGCATCGCTCAGAGACAATGGGCTGGTTCATCATCCAAAGCGTCCCTTTTCAAACAGCTGCCTCTGCCACACTCACCCTGACAAACGTCCAGAAAAACAGATGGTTTCAGCATTCATGGGCAGTTTAGTGAAAGCCCTAGAGTCAACTATTCAAGACATTTTATCATCTAGCTGATAATAGAGCATTGCTTGGAGATAAAAATTAAAAATACATTTAAAAACTCTATTAATTCGCACCCACGTGCAGCCCCCCTTGCACATACACAAAACAACTTCCCTGTGCCCTGTAACACTGCAAAGTGCAAGCACTAAAGGAAGCTTCAGTCTTAATTCCTTCTGTGGAATAGCGGCACCACTACGAAAAACGGCAATCAGCGGATAATCTCGCCAGCCACATATACTGCAATACTCACAAACAAAAGCAGTGAATTAGTAATCAAATGGGAAGTTCAACTTTGAGCTGCCTCAGGTTTGCTGTATATTAAACCAGGTCCTGCTTGCTTTTTTTTTTTTTTTTTTTTTTTACCTGCTTGTGTGTATTTAAGAAACAGATATTGTTTTGCTTGCTTTTTTTCAGGCTAAACCACAAATGTTTTGAGGCATTGTATTGAGAAAGGCACAGGATGCACTATGAGATAAATGCTGCTCATACTTACGGACAATCACATCATTTCCAACAAAGTCACCGGTATTAAGCAGCCTCCAAGGCAAAGGAAGCTGTGTTATTAAAAAGCTGAGGGTCTGTGCTCCCTTGAACATGGCTGTGCCACACTTGTCTGGAAGGACGTGATGGACAATGGCTCCTCATCTCCACCAACCACAAAGCCTGACTTAAAGATGAGAAATTGGAAGTATTATCCTTCTGGGATGTATGGGCAGTATCTTTCACAGGATGCATCATTCCAATTTGCTCCACAAATCCCTACAACTTTTGGGAAACTTAAACTCCTTTAAGTCACACTGAAAAGTCTAACTCTTCTAGAGGGCAGATAGGAGGATTTGGTTAATCTGAAAAATAAATGGCCATATAATTATTATTCCTCACTTAACATTTTTTAAAGATTCTTTATTACTGATCTATTAATATTTCGTTGGACCACATGATTGTTACACAGCAAAGATAAAAGCCATACTTGTCACTGCATTAGTCCAACGAGCTGAGTTGCTGCAGAGTCACGCTCACTCTAACTCTGCTTTTCAGCGGAGCACGTGGGACTGAATCTTGCAAACGCTGGGAACTTTCTGGCAGCTGTATGCAAGTATGTGTCACACAGTTCTAAAGAAAAGCAAACAGAAAGAAAGGGTCAGGAATCATCTTTGCCAATACCTCAATGTCTAAAGGATACAACTCAGCAGGTGTATTTGAGAATTGAAAAATAGTCATATTAGAAAGAAAGACAAATCTGACCATATACTGTGAATGTGAACTTATTTTCTTAAAATTTTTCTTTTCTAAAAACATTGTGCTTAATCTATTGCTTTCAGTTCAGGGCAATGATATTCTGAATCCCATTCAGAAATCTCCAGCAATGAAAACTTCACTGAAGGAAATCCCTGCATGGTGAGAGATGGTACCACCTTGTAAAAACGAAGACATTTTAGTCCATGTGGCCACACACAAATATAGTCATCATGTATAAAGTAGCTTTTCTCTGCACTACTAATGATGTCAGTTTTGAACACAGGGTTGTATTTTCCCCAATAACTCTTCCTTACTGCTGAACTTACACAAAGAGACCCCCTGAAGCCACTACTAGTGTCTGCTTCCTCTTCCAGAACTTCTCTGCTATAACATCAGCTAAGTGTTACTGAGCTGAGCATGTTATTTGAATTGACAATATTACAGTTAGAACTACAAAAACAGAACTCTCAGACACCTCAGGAGATTGTTTAACCCCTCTGCTACATAAAAAGGGGTAAGGGGCATAAATATCCTACACAAAATTAACTCCTTGAACCTTTCATTTTAAATGATACTTTCAAAATTCTTGATTTCCTCATGATCTCTTTTGGAAACTCTCCAATTTATCTACATCTTTCTTTATATGCAGTCTCCAAAACTGGATTCAATACTCCAGCTGAGGCCTCAACAGCACCATATGGTGCAAAATAATTACTTCCCATGTCTTACACATGACACTCCTGTTAAAGAATCCTGAAAAAAGAGGTGCTTTATTTGCAATAGCATGTCCTTTGTGAGTTGTATTTCACTGGTGAGCTTCTAAAGCCCCAGACACTTTTCTGCCTTCCAATTACATCTAACTTTTTTCTTTATGCATTTACTGTATTGTGGACAGTATTTTGTTCTTCATTATCAAAAATTCACCTGGCCAATTTTCATATAGATGCTTCTGAATCAATTCACTACTCCAAAGTGCTGCAAACCTCCCTGCCTGCCCCTGCCCAACTCTATGAAAAGAAAGAAAGTGTATTTTCTCATTAGCATTCTGAATGATGGATTAGATGGACCAGAGAGCAGAACTTTCTGTGGAAGAGCCTGTTCAGCAAAGCCAGGTGAGGGGCCCCAGCTGCGAAGGGCAGCACCAATAACTTCTCTTTGAGAACACTTTTCAGCTGCTTTGCAGCCACCTATAGAGATTTCATCTAGGCCATATTCTTCAAGCTTGCTTATAAAAATGTCATGTTGGACAGTGTCAAAGGCCCCACTTAAGTCAAGATACATCACATCTCCTAGTTCTCTGTTATCCACTAGGCCAGTTACTCTGTCAAAGAAGGAAATTAGATTGGTTTGACACAATTTACTCTTGACAAATTCATGCTGGCTGTTTTTTTATCACCTGATTATTGTCTAGGTGCTTATGAATTGTCCTAATATTACTCTGGGGGATCAAAGCAGGGCTACACTGGGCTTGGCAACTGGAAAAAGGAGTATCCAGGGAATTAGTGACAAGCCTGACTTTCTTCAGCCCTGCCCTGCTACTTCTGTTTACATTAGACATGGCTTACAGTTTAAGATCAAACCTGGCCATCTTCTACAGTAGGACCCTCTTGCAGTTAAACACTCTAATTATACTACATTGCTACAGTGCAAGAATCATTTAGATCTAGAAGAATAATTTAATCTAATTCCTGTCTGAGAACCTGCAGGGCTGAAATCCTATTCCTGCTTTCTCCCGCAGGCCAGGACTTGGTCCTGCATCTTGGGATGAATTACCTCAGACTTCTGCTGCTCAGACTTTCAGGGCTGCCTTTCCATCTCCTAGTGACACATTATTGCAATATGCAGACAAATACTTAGTTTTCTAGAACATTTAAACTGTTACCCACTCAGTAACATTAAAGGAAGTCTGCACATTGCTTGTAAAAGCCTTTGAACAAGCCTACAGAACACAAAATTCATCATCCTTCTTTATTTTCATAACCTCTTTCCCAGAAAGGTCTTGACCTTGTTGAGATTTTGAGGGGTGCTGCAATAAGAGTAATAAATATTATAGGAAAGTCATAAATCCCATCCCAGTTTAGAGAACAAGAATGTGTTGTGAAATCAGGAGATATTTAGCCAGAGGAAAAAAAAAAAAGGAAAAAAAAAAAAAAAAAAAAAAAAGGGGGGGGGGGCAGGGGGGGGGGGGGGGGAGAGCCACAATCTGGGAGCATTCTGCTGCCAAAAAAAAAAAAAAAAATCACAAAACAAAACCCAAACAAGAAAGCCCTTTCCCTCTCTGTTTTACTTCCAGTTTAATGTTTATTTTAATGTTTCCCTGGTCATCTTTCCCAATTCTTTATATTTTCCTAATATTTAAGTGAGCTCTTTCTCGTGCATGTATTTTTATGCAAGAGATTAAAAAGAAATTCTTTCCTTCCTATCACTTCTTTTCAGCCTTCCTCTTACTTTTTTTTTCTATGTACTCCTCTCAATTTCCAACACATCCTTCCTCCCCCACAGACTCATCTCTCATCCCCTGTCACACCTTTTTTTTCCCCTGTCTTACTGTATAGGAACTACTTCTCTGTTCCCTTCCGGAAGTTTTTTAAACCATACAGGTTTTTATACAGGTATTAAACTAAGTGTTGCACATCATTTTGCAGCCATGTCTGTGTTATCTCAATTCAGCTTCGCACACTGTTGTTTCCATTTCTGTCTGCTACAGCACATCTCACCCTTGGCACGGCACAGGTCACAGGGCACCAAGGAGGAGTAAAGCACACAGAGCCATGCAAATAGCCACGTGTAGCGGTTTCATGTTCACCAATTTCTGTTTCCTAAATTAAATGTACTCCTTTTCTACTGGTCTAACCAGATATTCACCCCTAGTCACTGATTGGGCTTCACTATAACTTCCTTGGAAAATTCACCTCCTGGCAAAACCACTACACCGTGTCAGCACCTCTGAAGACAAACAGGCGCAGAAGAACAAGACCAAGCACAAGAACACACAGCACTGACATGGTTTCACCAGAAGCCTCCACAGACCTGAAGGACAGCTCACACTTGACTCTGGTCACAGCTGTTCCTCAGCCTTATTTAAATGAGTGCTTTTGCAACTGCTGGAGACCCCAGGTGCTCCAAACAACATTTCTAAGCAGTACATGGTAGACAGCTAACCTATGCTATGTGGCAGCCTATATATACACTAGGGCCCTCAGTCTTAAAACAAAACAAAAACAAAAACAAAAAAACCCAACAGATAAACTAAAACAGCACTTATAGTTTGGGGTTTTTTTAAGGTGGTACTGAAAACATTCAGAAAGACCTTGTTCCAGTACTCTTTGATGAAAATCTTTGGCCTTCTGTAGGGCAGTCCATTCCTGTTCTTCTCTGTTTCCTCTATGGCCATCTGTTCGTCTTGCTTCCATGATGCAGTTTCTTGCAGGAGAAAGTATCTTGGGCTTTTAACCTGCTTAGCACTAATGTAATAATATATAGGTTTGCATTTATAGGCAACATTAATAAAAAAAATTAGGTTCTCTAATCTCTGTTTACTTTATGAACAAAGAATTGATGCAGAAAATTCACTTAGGAATTTGTGTATAAAAGTATAATTTTATCTAAAGTCTGTCCCAGTGTTAAACTGCATAAATGGATTTTCCACTGCTTTTATGACAGCCTTGCAGTCCAACACAGGATATAAAAGTCATTAAAGAGGAAAATATAACAGTAGAACTACAGAAACTGGCAAGGTAACATAGAAATAGAAACATTCCTGAAACTACTAGCTCTATTTTTTTATGAAATTACTAGGTTTCAAGTTGACATTGTCAGTGCAAGTAATCTCGAAATTTACACTACAGTAGTTTCACTATCTCAAGTCAAAGACCAAAAAAAAAAAAAAAAAAAGGAAAAGGTCATTTTTGAAAGCTTATGCATTAAAATTTTGAAACTTATTTGCTGGCTTGATGAAGGTTATTTCATTATAGAAAGAAAAAACATTTTTTAAATTAAGACCCATATGGTTTCAAATATTTTGCTGCAGTATCATCACTGTTACAGAACAATACACAATGAAATATCGGATTTTCTATCCAGTCTGAGTGATGTGAGATCCAGTCACCTAAAAGCATGAAGCAGAAGGTTCAGATTTTATACTTAGTATTTCACAGGAAACATAACACTAGATCATTTAGGAGATAAGCACAAGATTAGAATAAAGTATATCCTGTACATTTTGTATATGGTATAGGCCGCATATGGACAGTTCTTCCATCTGCCTAGATGACTTCAATGAAAACACAAGTAGATAAAATTGAAGTTAATTTAGTAACATGTACCCACATGATAGCGAGTCCAATTTTGATTGAAATCATTTGAGGGTTCTAACATTTGCATCTCTTCAATCAGCTTTCATTTCTTACAGGGATTCATCATCTCAGTATCTAGCTGGATTGCACAAAAATATGGATCTCCATTAATTTCTAGAACAAAAAATTGAAACTAATCCCAGAGACCATCTGGAAGGCATGAGTAGCATAAAAATTCAGCTCCTTGCGTGTAAGGCCACAGCTTTTCTTTAAAAAGAACAAAAAGTAATCCCACAAACTTGGTTTCATTTGCAGTTGCAGGTGTGATTCAAGGACCTCAGCATCTCAGACACACGTCTTGCTCCTAACGAAGGCAACACAGCACCCAAACTCAGAATCCCAAGGCCTATGAAGTTGGAGCTGGTAGCCAACATCTTTCAGAGTATTCACTTCTTCCAGCTGGAATAGTTCTGAAATCTGACAAAGACTTTCTATGGATGGATACAGAGAGGACAAAGTGAATGCAAAGCACATATTTTGGGGCAAATCTTCAAACTATTCTTGATCCTAATTAAAGGTGTCTATGTGAACATCAACCGTACCACAACAAAAAAGGAACTGTCAAGTCACAGAAAGAAATGGTAGCTCACATGACCCCTGTCTCACGTTACTGCTTCTTACATGTGTAGCTTCGCCATAGCAAGTTTGATTGCAAATATAAATATATGACTATGCGCACTTACACACAGGGAAAAAAAAAAAAAATCTAGTCTCTTACAGAATCAACATGTATTTTTCGATCATTCATTCTCTTTAAGAATAAATCTGAGTACAAGGTTTTAGAAGTAGTATAGCATAACAATATTAGAGATATGTTTATATTAATGTGATTCCTGAAAATACCCTGTCTACATTTTGTTTCCGGGCTAAAACGTACCTGGGGGAAAATAAGCTCATTCAGAATAAATGCTTCTTTAAATCCGCTTTAATTTTTTCTGTTGAGCTAATCAGATATGACACTGATTTTACCCTGTACTCAGAACCTGTTAGGTATTCTGTCCAGCTGAAATGCAAACACTGTTTCAATTACAGAGGAAGGCAGGTAAAAATTAAAAGAGGCATTGCTCCTTTAGGTTTAAAGTCGCTTGGCTAGTCAGATCTTCAAGAAGAATCTCTGTTACTGAGATGAAGATTTAAACAATCGTGACTTTCAGGAGTGTGTTTCCACACCATTAGTGATATAGTAGTTCACATCAGAAAGAACTACTGCATTTTACAGAATTCAGCAGAGAAATGATTCTTATCTAGTACTTGGTAGAGGCAATATTTCAGGTTTTTTATGCCATGGTTTTTACAATCTAAACACAGAAATTAAATGCCTGTAGTCATAACTCATACCTTCCAATTGCTTTAAAATGGACATTTAGCTCCTCAAAGGGGTTGACAATGTCTTTTTAAATTACTACTGCTGATTTATATCATGATGATATGACAAAGTAGACTTACGCTCCTCAAATCTGAAGAAAGAACAAATAGTCTTTGCACATAGTGGCAGGCAAAGGTTCTTCAGAAATAAAATATGCCTGCCCTCTACTGACCATCTAAGAAACTCTTTTTTGTTTTTTTTAAACAATATTTGCATCAGTAAAATTTTAAATGAAATTTTAAATTTCATTCCTCATTTAAACTGTTGCATAACATCTTATCTCAAAATTAGATTTCCAGTCTCCATGTACTTGTTGCATCCCTCCAGAAAGCTCAAAGCCTGTTGGTTTGTACAACATGTTACATGTATCCAAATATTTATTTGTTTTAATTCACTGGTCCCTTGAGAAAGTCGAGGAGAAAGAATGGAGCAACCCAGAGTTTGAAATCTGAGTGTCTTCCCAGAATTGCTAATGTAAAAGACTCCTTTTTCGCAGCAGCAGCTGTTACAAATCAAGAAGCAATTGTACTTGGGACATCCACACAAAATGAGTTTTATCCTCACGAGAGCTTAGAAAAACACAAAAGGGTTTGCAAAATTCATTGGATACTAAATTTCCAGGATAATTTTAGTTCAGTTTGAAACGCTGTGCACATGTGCTATCAGAATGAACAGTTTTTAAGAGCAGCAAGAAAAACGAATTCCTGGCTGGATACATGTGGCCAGTTCTGGCAGAGACACACCAGGACACATCTGGATTAGCCGTCTCCTTTTGAATTGCCATTTGTCCAATCTGTTTTAGACTTAAAATGAGATGAGCCATGCTTTAGAAGTGCTCCCTTCCCCTAATGCAGTCAGATGAATCTTGGGGAAGGTTCTCTGTATTATTTACACTAACCACCAGCAAACATAGCCCACAAGGAGAAATAAAAGGAGCAAAGGAAACGTTCCTTTGCTGGCAAATTCAAGGACACAAACTGCTTCAAAGTGCAAGAAGGAGGAGTTCAGTCCAGAGCAGATTTTACCCTTGGATTCTGGGGATGAATGGCATTCCAATGAAGTTAGCACAGTATCTTTTGGGCTAGGTGGGACCAGTACTGACCCCGGCATAAACCAGTGCTAACTGCTGCTGTTTACAAAAGCGTTCAGAACTTGTTTGTGTACAGTCAATACCAACAAACCAAGAACTCTAAAGAGACCAATTATTCCAGTTTGGTTCTCCATATGGGCACTCAAGGATAGGAAAGCATCCAGAGCACAAGCTAACCACCTGACCTCCAAACAGGATCTAAGGGTCAGGCTGTTCAATCTCGACACCGATTTCAGCAGTGATCTCCGTGAAAACTTACCCAGACTAACTCATAAGTGCTACTAAGAGCCAAAATCTTAATAAATAATTAAGTCATTGCTCTTGCCATTGAAAACCTATATTCACTAGGTACAGCCCTAGGCTAATGCAAGGCTTACTACGTTTTACTTTCTTCAATAATGCTGACTTCCTGTAGTCACCAGAAAGTGACTTTCCATCTTGGAAACATTCCAGTCCAAGTTTTCATCAGCCTTTGAAGCAAGTTGCCGTCTTCAGAAACTGTGGAATAGCTACAGGCACAAAACTCTGAACCAGTATATAAATAGATTAGTGGAGAATCTGGAAAAAAAAAATCCATTGAGTAAATAGTTTTCTTTTCCTATTTATATCCTTAGCTAACCTGTGAAGAAGAAAAGCAACAGATGGCATAGGTCTTAATAAGCCATGTGGATCGCTAGCCCTTTTCTGAATATCTCTTTCCCTATATAGCACACAAAGACATAGCGAATATGCACAGCTCTGTATTAGAGAGAGAACATGAACAGTTTTCCCCAATAATAATAATCAATAGCTACATTTTTATGGAGACGCACACTAATGGTGCTTCTGCTACTGCTGCTAGATAGGTGCCTAATGCTAGTGGTTTGCAAACATCAGCTTCCTGAGGATGAACAAAAAGAAGTATCCCTGGAGTGGAGTATTTTAAAAATGGAATCACCTGCTCATGAGTGAAGTTTAAAGAACAAAAGCTTTCTTTCAAAATCAACTCTCCACCTATCTAGCTATTTGAATATGCTTTCATCACTGTAATTTATAGTGCCCTGTTTTGAAATCCTTTTCTGCTGAGGCTCTGCTCTGGAAGTCCACACAGCACAGGTGGCAATAGCAGCATCATACAGCTACTGGAAGTCAGTCTCTGTAGAAATGCAAGTGGAAAGGAGAAGATACCCTCACAATACTTATATCATCTACTTAAAGATGAACTTTCAGTATAAAAATCATGACAGTAGTGACATTGTCAAATATGAACAACATGGATTATGCTCATATTAATTACCTCTGTTTCTTAAGATGAGACTAACAGTTCATGGCAGAATATGTTTCAAATAATAAAAAAGTCATGTTGACCAAATAGTGATCACAGATAAAAGAATATATGATCCTTCCCACACAAACCCAAAAAGATTATTTATGCATGTAGAAGCAATAGGCAGTAATTAATCCTCACAGTATTTACAGCAAAATTTCCTCTGGGAATTTTTCATCACTCTTTCTTTAATAGCCACAAGCAAAAAAGGTTGGTATTTTCCCTTTCACAAAAATTAATCACAACCCTTTCAAAAAACTAACTACAGCAACACTGAAAAACCAAGTCCAGAGACATCTTCAATATCTATTTCTTCCCTACCAACTTTGCTATAGATACCATAACAGAGACAGATGCACAGTATCAAGAAAAGCACTCTGAGCGCTGCCGCTGCCAGACTATTGAGCCTCACAATGTACATAAAAAAGTGTTACCCCTGAGGCAAATAAACATAGCAAACACAGTCCTCCAAGAAATACTACACAGTATTGGAAGTTTTATGCTATATTTAAATCTTGTCCTCTCCTTTTAATAAGGAAATATTGATACTGAGAGAGAAAATTACTCTTCCTGATAATTTAAAACAGTCTGTTGATTTTCGCAGTAGGACTGTTAAGTGTCCTTTTGAAGTTCCTTAATCTCAGAGAGGCAGGACATATCTTTGGAGATGGAGGCTGAACTGAGCAGAAAGACACAGCTCTCTTGCTGACACTGGAGAATTTTGCATTCCCTTGTCTGGGAGGTAAAGGCCTCTTTCATCTTATCATGAAGACAAGAGCCCCTGGGGTCTTGTACAGTCAGGAAACACGGGGTTTTGCAAGTAGAAGTCCTAGGGAAATCTTAGGCACAGCAACCACACACCATCTCCTAACAAGACAGAAGAAACTCTAACCTCTGCAATTTACTGTTGAACACTTCTCAGACAAAAACAAATAATCTTTATAATCTTACAAACATCTTTAACACTTCCTTTTTACTGCATAAGAGGACACAAAGCTAGTTGGTGTAATGCCCTGTCTTCAAAACCAAAAAATCTATCATGGTAGCTTTCACTGAACGTTATACATTTTAGTTTTGATGTTCAACTTTTTCCTTTTTCTTCTTCATTTCAGCTTTTTGAAACCATCTGCTTTCTGTTAAGATGAATTCTTAAAATCCTCTGAGCTGCTCATATGAAGCGAGTAAAAGTTGGGTTTTCTAAAAGAGGCCGAGATTTGCAATGTAAACAACCTATATGCAGCTTATATCTTCATTCAGGTTTATAGCAAGTGGGTGGATGCATTGCATAACTACACTTCAGGAGAGGCAATTAAGTACTGAAATATGCATCTGCTTGTGTAGTGAACCAAGTGCGCTAACCCATACAAACCTTCTTATTTTTGTGCTCACAACTGTGTTTCTCTGCCTTCTAAAAATGTGATCTCTTATGAGAATGAGTATTCAAGGTTATAAGGGCCCACAAATCCCTTCCACCACTGCCTATAACTTCTGAGCTTTTCGGTCTCCAGTTACACTTCACCACTTACGAGACTGTAGAGCCCCACTGAACATACCTTGTGTGGTTAGCTAAGGTTGAGAAGGTTTATTAACTGTTTCACAAACATTAAGAAATAATACCATGGCAAACTGTGTCTGATTTGCTTTCTTTAGGCGCATTATATAGCAAGCAATCCAGCTGCAGTCCTGAGGCAGCTTAGCTGAGCTTACACAAGAGGAGCACCTGCCAAGCCTGTCTACAGGCAGGTTCCTGCCCCAAAGCTGCATGGAGCAACATCTCACAGCCTCGTTAGTTCCTTCTTGTTTAGACAGTGGTTCTCTTCCCATCGTGCTGGTTATTCCTGAGAATTGATTGAGATGGTCTGCAGGTTATAATAATAAGACAGCAAACTAACAAATGTTAGGATGCAAAGACCCATTATCTGAACCAATGTATGGGATTGCCATGGATTGGCAATGGATCAGACATGGCTCCTGTGGTATCTAACCGTGACTGCACAGCCGAGCCCCATGCTAGTCCAGAACCCATTCACTTCCTTTAACAGTCTTTATCCTTTAAAGGATAAAAATTGAGATCTTTAAAGTCTCAATCCATGCTTCATTCCCCTCACCAGTGGGTTATGGACAATAATGCTGTCTAGCCCCAAATCCACTCAGAAAAGGAGGTGAAAGATGATTGTATAACATTACTAAGTACTGCTTTATTCTTTTTTGAAGTAGATGGAGCATAGATCATATTAGCACTTTAATCAGATTCATGTCTTTTGCTCTGACATACTGGCCCTGTTCAGCCTAGAGTTAGTGATAAAGAATATTTTTAGTTATCTGAAACCCACTAAGAAATAATTTAAGGTCTTTTGCTTTTAAATATAGACGGCTACTTCTGTTTTTCCTGAAAGGAGTGGATCACATATGCAGCATGATTTGTCCCTGATCATCTTGGCTTAGAACACCCCAGCAATGGTAAAGGCAAAGGACAAGTTCATACCCATAGCTTAACCATGGGCATATACAGAATCTGTACCGCTCATCTTGGAGGTTTGGAGAAGAAATAACACAAGAGGGTTGGCTGCCTTTTCAAGATTTGAATTAGCAGCTTGCTACTCAGCCCTGGTGAGGCCACAGTTGAGAGTACTGTGTGCAGTTCTGGGATCCACAGTACGAGAGAGACATGGAGCTCCTGGAGCAGACCCAGTGACTGAGAGGGGACCTCCTTAATGTGTGTTAGCATCTAAAGAGCAGGTGACAAGCAAAAGGACAGGAGGCAATGGGCAGAAACTGATGCACAGAAGCTCCACCTGAACCTGAAGAACTTTACTGTGCAGATGAGCAAAGATTGCTCAGAAAGGCTGTGGGGGTCTCCATCAGTGGAGATACTTAAGAAACACCTAGACACAATCCTGTGCCTGGGCTGATCCTGCTTGAGCACAGAGGTTGGACCAGATGACCTGCTCTGGGCCCTTCCAACCTGGCTGATTCTGTGATTCTGCAGTTATATTGTCAAATGCAGACATGGAAAAGTCATGAGTTCTGCTTTACAAATGAGAGCACAAGTCTGACTCTAGGAAAAGAACAGCTGTAAGCAGCAGCTCTGAGTGAATAATTTCAGCATGGTAAATACAGCTCTCCAGAAGAGAAGCACAAATCCTAAAAGGTTATATAATCTAGCTGGTTCTGGACCTGCGCCTCATTTAGCTCTGCATTAAATACACAAAAACTGGACAACCATAAAGTGTCTGAGTAATTAAAATGTCTGTGGTGTGATGTACCTGTGGAGACACTCAAAAGGTTACAAGTTCAAGCACAAGCCAAAGCACTCCTTTTGCCAAACTAATTGGTCAATGGAAAAGCACTGAAGTAGGTGCATTGGATTTCAAAGAGAAAAATCAGGAGTCGTGGAGGGGGAGTTGTTAATAAATCTGCCCTTTAACGAGGGTATTCTATTAAAAAATAATTTGTAAGTATATTAACCTGTAAAAGCAAATTGCTGATGGGGTAATGGGTTTAAAGACCTTGTTATGGAGAGCCATTAAATATGTAAAAGAGTACCTACAAGAAGGAAAGGCTGAAAAGTATAGACTGAAAGTATAGACTGCATTTTTTTCCATTACATCAACAGAACACTTGCTGGTACAGAAGACAGTAATTTATGATAACTTTTACATTTTGCTCCCTGTTTTATAAAATTTTTAACCCTTTTTTCCCCTCTTCAAATTGTGCAAAAAAACCCCTCCACCTTCCTTTTATCACATACACATTTTTTTTCATGGTTTTAGGTATAAATATAAATTCTTTTTCTCTGATAACTTAATGGGAAATTGGTGAGACTGCAACATCAGAGGTTTGAGCCTCACCAATGTACAAAACAGCTTTTTAACCACACTTCTGAATGATACTTTTTGTTCAGGCCCAATTAATTAATTCATTCTACAAATTAGATTCTTACAATCAGACCAGACACTTCCTTTTAAACCATGCCATATATAACTGAGATCTTTTATCTGGGATAGTCAAGGATTCTTGTAAGGCCTTTTTTTTACACCACAAAAAGGTCAGTCAAGTCCCTAACATATATTTGACAGGAGGGGAAGTGAGGATGACTTAAGGACTGGAAATCTAAAAACATGGAATACAGAATGAGAATGCTCCAATACACACTTAAGTTTTAAGGCAAGTTCAACAATAAGTACTGACCCAAGAACCCCAGACCTGACAGCTGAGGAGATTCTCAGATATAATGCAAACACTGTAAGGAAACAGATGAAGGAAGACAAGCAAGAAGGAAGAGTCCAGTGACACAGACATGATACCAATGAATCAACTAGCATAGTCTTTAGGTCCTAACTCAAAGCTGAGATTTTTCTCATTAATATGCGTTCCATGACAAAGACAAAATGAACAGAGGACTGGCTGGCAGCTAAAGACACAGGCTGTGTAGGCATTTCTGGCCTGTAAGTTTATTTTTTGCAGCATATATCGCTCAGCCCATTACAAAGGCCACTTTTCCTGCAGCATTGTCCCTAAAGATCATCATGTCTCGTATTTGCTTTGTAGCATCCTGGGAGTATTTTCTGAAGAATGACCCAGGAGCAGGCCACTTGACCACAACTCCCACTGCCAAGGCAAAACACCCAATTTTCTCTTTTTTCAGTGTTTTGTGGAAACAGATAAAAACAAGAAAGAGGCTCAACATAAAGTAAGTAAACCCTAGAATTAAAATCAGAGTAACTTCAGTTACTTCAGTTATTCTGATAGAAAAACATAATAGTTAATATTGTCATGTTTTGGGGTTTTTTTTCCTGGGGACACATGGTCTTTTCCCAATTTTGTACAGATATCTGTCTGCACCAAACACGAACATCCTCTGACCAAGCACTGTGTTCTGACTTCTCTGCAGGTGGAGAAGGGAGATGGAGAGATGCCATTCTTCATGGCATGGTTCCAATACCAGAGCAATCACCAATATATATTGAAAGGAAGGTAGTGAATCATCTTTTGCTATGAAAAGAAGTGCTTTGCCATGAATTCCTTTGTTAAAACAAAATTTATTTAGTTTTCATGTTTTTTAACAAGCAAAATGTTCTAAGATGGTATTTTAGAATTTGCTTATGCAAATTCAAAGGAGACCTCTTGGACACACTTCATCATTTCAAAATATACACTTTACACCTAGGAAAATGTATCAAAGCCACAAATGCTTTGGTCAAGAAGTTTCACCCTTCTTGAATTGACTGATGATATCATATGTTCTAGGAATATTTTTATCATCTGGCATGTTGCTCGGCACCATATGGCACAGCACACTGACAAGAGAGAAAGGACTAGTTTTAAATATTATATATATATATATAGGTAGATAAAAATAAATGTTACACTTCTATAGAAGTATAAAAGCACTATTGCCCATTTCTGTAATTCTTATTACAGTAGGGGTTCATTGTGGAAGGTATGTTTTTCATCCTCACACTGAAACACAGAACTACAGAAGTAAAATGTAGAATAGTTTAAAAAAAAAAAAAAACAAACAACAACCTCTCAAAAAGAGCTTGATCTGAATGCAACACTTTTTTTCTCACTTAGCAATGCTTCTTTTTCCAAGACTTGTAATTATTGTAATAATGACATATTAACCCTTTCTCACAGAATTAATGTCATGCAGTTAATTCAGATAGAAAGGTTTTATAGTCACTTATAATTTTTATATAGCACAATAGCTCTAGTTCTTTCAGTACTGGAGAGGATGAAGTCTGTTTTTTTCCAAGAAAACTTTTAAAATAGAAGCTCAAATCATTTGGCATTAATACACATATATATTATCTCTCCATTGTTCATCATTATTTGAGGTAAAATGACATAATGAATTGCACAAAATACTGTAATGAATATTTATTTAGGTAGAAATCATTTTTTTCCTATTTGGCAAAGAACATGTGAATTTTGGGGTTTTTTGGTGAGGTCACTAACTGCATACTATAGAACATTTAGTCCAGAAAAGTGCTCGCCATATTATTGAAATTCCTCTTTTATTTCCCTCTCTGATATCTTCTTGATAATTCTTCATTCAAAGTCAAATACAGCAAGATCTCATCTTCTCCTCCAACATGTAAATACCCCAGTATGTGAAAATGTGTCTAGAGAGACAGAAAGTTTAAACATATTCTGTGCTAATGCAAAAGTAACCAATTGTCCATGGCCTCTCCATAGTAACATCTTTGGAAACATCTTCCTGTCCATGCCATGTCTTCACCACACAAATATTCGTCTGTTTGGGCTTTTCCAGAATACTTTTACACAACCCAAGCCTGTAGGAAGTCTGAGCTGATGAATGAGTGTTTATCTTCGTCCCATCTCCAGGTCCTCCACCTTCCTCCCAAACCCATGCACAAAAGTCTGTCCCACCTTCAGAAATACTTGTGCATATGAGACACTATTTTTCAACTTTGCTGCTGTTCAAATCTTTACTAAACCTGTCCATGCCCACAAAGAATTGGTCCATTTCATAACGTGCACTGCACTCTCCTCCTGCCTGCTTATCCCGGCACTGGCAGGCTCCCCATCCTTACACCCATTCTCAGTCCCAGACCTTGGAAACAGTCTTTCACTCCCTTCCTCACCAGATCTCTACATCATTTAAGATCCTAAATGAAATTACTGAGTTTGCCTTATAATTGTTCCTATTACATCTGGCATTAGCATACTAAAGTGCAAAGCAGGAAAAAATACAGTGCTCAGAGTACCTTTCCAATGTCATCTATTTCTTAAAAGTTGATTGCTCAAAAGAGATTGAAATATATCGTTAAATTATGTACATTATACAGTATCAATAGAAAAGCAATTTGCAAGAAATACAGTTTTCCTGACTCCCACCACTGAAGCCCAATGAAGCTGGAGGGCAGTGCAGAGCCCTGGAACTGTACAGCTCAGAACAGGCTCTGGCAATCAGCAGAGCAGATGCTGAGAGCTCCTGAAGGCTGTCTCTCCTTGCTCTGTGCCTTCGACACCCAGCTGGGTTCCCAAGCTGGTTCCCCAGGCTGGACTCTCCATCAGAAGCACAGAGGGGTGGAGGGTTACGGCTGGGTACAGTTTGCAGATCCCACGGCACAATGAAGCCACAGTACTGCCCAGTTTCACTGTAGTTTCACAGCTCCAGCTCGGCACCTGAGCAGTTTGGGGATGAAGGGGTGATAAAGAAACTGTGCATCATTAGTAAAGTTGTTCTCACACTGCAGGGATGCACTCATCCTCATGCACAACCAGCACGTGAAATAAAATTATTCTGCTTTTCTTTGGGTGTCAGGCAGACAGTCAGAAAACACCATTAGAGTTTTCACCTCTTACCATCAGTAGGGATACCCTGTTCAAGACAGAGTAACTGCACAGACATACAGAGATGTAATAAATCACTGGGCTGGAAGCTGGTGTTGCAGTAATCAGTTGCCATGTCCTGGAATATGTCCAACATGGACAGTTCCAAAGTCAACAGCTTTAAAGAACAGTTTCCAAATGTTACAGGAAAGCCTAATAGTTGTAATTCAGGAGGGCAAAATTACAAAGAGAAAAGGCAAATGAAGTTTAGAATTCTTCAAGAGAATTTGGATTTCTATTAGCCAAAGTGCCAAAGGCTGGAAAACTATACAACTCGGGTCTGTAAAGAACTGAAAACAATGTTTACTAATGAAAACTAACATCAGAAAGGGACATTCTATGGATATAATACATAAAATGCACAGTCTTACTTTAAAGATTATACTATCCACACTTTACTTCTAGTGGGTACTCTCTCTTGCACTTAATAATCCTCTGTAACTATGTCTCTCAGCCCTATAGCCAGTGAGTTTATTGCAAATGGGCATTTGGAGCCCTCACAGGAAAAAATTCAAAACATGGTAATGGTTGGTAGGACTAAAAATTAGAGGAGGCATAATAGAAACAGTGAAAAATACAAAAGGAAAGCTAAACTTTCTATGAAAGCATACTAGCTTGGAAATATGGAAAAGGGTATTAGTTATCAGCCAAGGAATTCAATCCTACATAAACAGGGCTTTAGCCCAAAAAAACCTCTTACAAAGACACTGTCTCTAAAGAGGGAAGGGAGTCAACCACCACACAGGTAAATGAAGAAGCTTGAAAAAATTCAGACAAATGAAAAAGACTGAGCAGGCTTTCGTCTTACAGAAACACATAGCAACCACCAGTGACAGGGAAACAACAAACCCTTGTTATAAACAGGGTATTTTAAACAAGAGAATGAGGAACAAAAGGAGCTGGCTTCCAGGAAAGCACAGGGATGGTCTGGAAGATGCATGCTCTCCAAAGACATGATGGTATTGGACCACCAAGTGAAATGCTAAGGCCTGTTTCTAGAAAAGGGTCAGAGTAGATGCTATCCCAGACTACTGGATTTATAAATAAAAAGATGACAAAATCAAACACCTTATGCTCCAAAAAGGCCTAATCAAAACTAGGCAACACAGAAATGTCTTCTTAAAGATAGTAATGCAGAAACAATAGCACTTTATTTACCATTCAGTCTTCTATCCACTGTTAATTGTCAAATTCCTTTGTCCCCAGTCCCTTCCCCTGCCCCCATTTTCTTCAGTTCTCCCTCACTTTTACTAATAAATCCCACTATCTTTCCAAATTTGCTCCTGATCACTTTTTAAGCCAACCCTAGGGATCTCCAATTCCCTGTGGCTCGGTTAAGCAAGGAGGAGGGGTGGTTTCACAGGCACTTACGATGCTGAGGTCTCTGCACAGGCTCTAGCCACCATCCATGCTTTGCATTAAAGGACACCAAAAATTTCAATATACAGTTTTGTAACACAAGATCACAGTTGACTTCAAAATTAAAGTCTCAAGTGTGCATTTACAGAACAGTGGAAAAGAAACCAAGTTATCCATAAGACTATCTTCAGCATTTAAGGCAGAGTTTTATACACAGCAAGTGTACCTCAGTAGGCTTGAGAATCTGGCCTCTAAGGACTATGTTTTCTGTAAGGGCCTCATTGAAATAAAAATTAGAATTATCTATGAACTGCTTTTTCTTAAAACACTTTTTGTAAATATTAACACCCAGAAGTAATATCCAGATTAAAACCTCCAATTCTACCATATTTGCAAAGCTACTAATATAATTTGAGTTTTTAATGTTGGGAAGACCTTACGTGTACACAGAGTTTATCAAACCAGTGTGTGAGAAACCTGCTCTCAAATTCTTATAACTTATATAACATCCTATCTTATAACAGCTATGTAATGCTGGTGGGCAAATAGCTACACCTTCTTTCAATTAGGTTATAAAGTGGTGGAGGAAGGCTAATGAATTGCAGTTTTACAGGAAAATAAAGTGAGTTTATTCCATGCAGTATCATGAGTACCCAAATTTCAGTTTTGATTCCAGACCAGAAACTTTTGTGCACTGAATGACAGTAATAGCCAGGAAAATGGGAAGAATTGAGCCTACCAGAAACCAAATTCATGAGAGGTGGAGATACATCAACTCACTGCAGTGACCAGTGGTGCAGATGGTCAGGATTTCAATGACAAATTATAGGATTTCTCCTGTTAAAATCACTGGCAAAACCTCATTTTGATAAATAAAATGCTCACCACCAGCCTCAAGGAATTTTATTTATAGAAACTATGTAAAAAAATCACATGAAAGACTGAATAAAATTTTTCAGCGAGTTTAAGTGGCTGTTCAAGTGAGTGAAAAATCTATCCGTTTGCTGAAATGAAGGACAGATGCATGGTAGATAAAGCTCTGTGAAATACTCTGCAAATCTATGGGTATATATTAGCAACAGAATAAAACACCCCCTCCAACTTCTGACAAATCTGAAAACATGGAAATAAAGATGTTAGTTAAACAACCCCCTTCTGGAAGAATGCTAATTAACTTTTATAGGTTACATTTTCTTGATATACCGAAATCAAAATGACACAGCCATTTGTTTTCCCTGGCAAAGTCATGCACATCACTGATTATTCAGGTTTTGAAAACTGTGTATAATACATACTACCACCTACACAACAGCACAACGCTGACATTTCAGCACAGAACATGTTGAAGCAGTATTTCTGTACTGGAAAAAAAGAACAACTAACAAAGACATTTCCTAGAAGGTATCCATCGACGAGAAGAGAATAATGTATAAAACATGGGCCTTTTCTTGAGAGCCTGAGGTTACAGATGCCTTTTTCACCACATCATGTTCCCAACATAACAAATCTGGCAGAAGAACCAGGTTGAAAAAATGGAAAGCAATTTTCATTTCAATTTTGCAGAGTAAAAAAGACTTATCAACTTCTTGCAGTAATTTTATGTGAGGCAGAGTACATTTAGGGGAATTAAAAACAAGTTGCCTGAAGGTCTTTATTCCATAGTCTTTCCTGATTAAAAATGTATAAATTATTGTTGCAGTCATCACTTTTAATAAGACAAGATGAAATTACTGTATTCTTAAAACTGCATCAACCTTCTTCTGTTACTCCTTCTTATGAGAGAGCCATTACCTTTCATCTGTGAGAAAATTCAAGCCATCCTATCTTGTACACAAGTTTCACCCTGATAAGTTTCTAATTATTTGGAAAAAAAAAAATTAAAACCTCCTGCTACAACAGGATGTTCCCTGCTGAGCAACGGAGGCGCTCCTTGCTCTGCAGGAGCCAGATGCACCCAGCATAAACAAAATCCCTGCTGTAAATGGGCAACTTCAGCGAAGTCTGCCAAGTCCATCGGTCCAAAATTAGTGCAAAGGACATGAAAACCAGACTGGATCCTCAAAGCACCCCTGGCATTAGCACAAAAGTGAGGAACTAGCCTTCTAGGGAGATGTGTATGTCAGGTGCTCTTACACACAAAGCTGAGAAACACAGCAAATGACGCAAAATGTGGAATCCCAAGCGTGGACAGACTACCTACTCACTGAACTCTTGACTAATCAGCCTGTAAAAAGAGGTTAAAGTTTCTGACAGCACTATATGACTGCGCAACAATGGACTGAACTTTGCCATGAAATTTAGTGCTGAACACTCAGCATTTTTATTTCGGTGTTGAAGTAAAAGTGATTTGAGTCCCGGTGTGGCATCACTGCAGTAGCAAAGTCAAGATGACCTTCAGGTACCAAGAATCAGTACAGTCCACCACAGATGACATAATTTAGAAATCATCAATACAGCACACAAACAGCACCATTTCAGCACTGCCAAAGCTGCAGCCCCACAGCCATGCTGGGGAGTCAAATCACAAATCTGAAAAAAAGCCAAAGATTGCTTACAGTTCCGTTCCCCTAACAGGTTTTGTGGTTCAATTAAGAAAAAAAATAAAGGAAAAATGCAAGCTCAGAATATCGTAAGTGAACTCTGAAAACACATACATTTCAATACATTTATGTGAAACAAACTCACTTTAGAGAAGTTGTAATATGCTTCCAGTTTCACACAAAGATCTCCAAGTGCCTGAATTGATAACAAATGGTAATTGACACTAAAGAAAACAGCAAGCAATGGAAATCAAATTTATGTAAAAAGAAAAAGAGATGTTTTTCTTCTAAAAGTTATTGTCATAAAGCTGTAGGCTGACAAGACCTATGTTTTGGTATTTTATAAAAGATATATCCCATCAAACATTTATCAATATTTTTGACACCAAACAGTACAGGTTAGAAAAAAAAAAACAACAAAAAAGAGCTTAGATAAAAATAAGCACCCAATATAGCATTTTCAGGAGTTAAACCAGAGTTAAAGGAAAACTGCTTATTTACAAGCATCCATAATGTATCAGTTGTGGCTAATTAGCATGCTAAGACTGCAGTAATGTTTGAATCTGAGAGTAATCAAAGGATAGTAGGGGTTTTCAGTCTGCCATTCTCTTCATATGAGCTCTCTTTGTTTCCAAAAGCTTTACCACATCTTCTACCCCAATAAAAATACCTCCCCTACACCTTTCTCATTGTACACCTGGAGTTTTTTTCCCATTTACTTCAGTCCTCATTATTTTAGGAAAAAACACCTAAAAAAGGAACGATTTTAAATTCGAAGTAGAAACTGCTAGTTAAGGATTGAACATCAGGTTTAGGAGAAGTGATATTACTGATGGTAATGAAAAATAGAGCAGAGGACTCACGCTTCATGATTGCAATGGCACAAATATGATCGCTGATGAGGCAAATATCCTTTCTTTTGAAAAAAAATATTAAAAATTAAGCTCCATGTGGCTCTGTCTGCAGAGTAGGACAAAGACTGCTTCCCAGACACTGACTGGGTCCTGTGACTCACCCTGTGAGTACGCTGGGATTCCCGCCAGCCTACCTTCCTTCTCCTCTCACAGCTGGTTTCTGTGGGAAGAAGCGCACAGAAACACAGGAACATTTCACAATAGAAAAAGCCCATTATTTTTACTACGCACAGACTTTTGCTCATACTAGAAGGAACTATATTGTACTACAGTGACCACAAGAAATTCTTAAAAAATTTGACAGTAACAATCTGTTCAGCTGAAAGCTACATGAAGAGCTTCTCCTGGGAAGCTCTCACAAACTCAGGATGGATTTCGTCCAAGAAGTTCTTAGTTTCTACATGCCCAAAACAACCAAAAAAATGCTACATAAGAAAAACTTTGTGGCTCAAAAGCCACTTTGTGACATTCAGCAACTATGCTATTAGTTTCAACATCATGATTAGAGAAAATTCACATCCGACTGGTTCACAGCTGGAACACAGAAGTCCTTGACTGTGCATCTTGTTTATAATTGCAAAAAGGCTCTAAAGGCTTCAGCCTTCTCAACAACTCAGAGAGAGTACTTTTATTCCGTGTAAGTCAATAGAATTACACCTCCCCATATTTTTCATGAAAGCAGAACAGGCTTCAGATTGCTTTTAAAAAGTTAGCATCCCACTGGGAAACAGCAGATCGGACAGCACAAACGTGCCAGCTCATAGAAAGAGAAACAAGGAGCGGGTTTAGCAGAAGTGCATGTGCCAACTCTGTCTAGCCACAGGCAGCTGATAGCATTACAGACCCAGGAAGGAGTTTGAGAAACATGTCACTGTTTCACATTTCTAGGAATGAGAAGAAAGGTTGCCATGTGGCCATTACAATTCCATGCGATCAGTAAATTCAAACATATGTGGTATTGCATATAAAAGGAAACCTAGAACCAGTCCCAGCCTCGAAAGCTATCATGGGTATGTAGATGGAAGTGAAAGTGTTATTTTTAAGTAGCCTTAGTTACCAACAAGAAGTGGTCTCATCCTCTATGAGCTTTGAAATTCTGTTCAAAGCATAACATTAGAATCACATTTCATCCCCAGGAATTAGTAAGCCCCTAAGGAGAGGAAATACTGATGTACATTCTGTATCATACCATCAAACCAGAAATTCACATTTGCCTCAGCATAAAAGTGTTGATATGTCAAAAAACTTGAGCTTCTGCTCCACTTAGAAACTCAAGTCCCACTAAAAACAAAAGTATTCAAAGACTTAAAAAGAGCCATCACTTCAGCAATTCAAGGAATCAGAATGCAAGGGGATTTCTATGAACTCCAACTAAACTTGCCAAGCACTATCCTTTACACAGTGAGGGAAAGTCACCACATGTAAGCATGGTGAGATGGTGAAGTCCAGCAAAAGCAAAGCACTCCTGCATGGTCAGGCTGCATGTCTTTAGCATTACGGTTTCCACTCTTTCCTGTATGGCCTGGTCTGCCCTAATCATCAGTAAATTCCATGTGAGCAAACATGTCTCAAACAGACACACAAAGGTGGCTCCTCAAGCAGAAAGAGCTGCCACAGCAAGCCCCTGCCACTGCCAGGCACAGCCGTGGTGGGAGGACAAACCACAAGCCCATCTAATGCAGCCGGGTTGGCAAAATTTTGCTGGTCTTTAACATGTCACCGAGTGATCCAGTCTGCAGTTATCCCAAAGGCACCCTTAACTACTGTGTATTTTCATCCTGCAAAGTGAAAATGCAAACCCTTCCTCTGTAAGAAAATCCAAAGCCATTTCATGGTAGAAAGAGGACCACAAACCACAGCATTTCTTCCTTTCCAGAAGCCTACAGCAGCAGGATTTGCTGTGATTTTGAACAGATTTTCTTGTTGCAATAGTATTCCAGTTGTTACTGATGTGCTATGAACCACAAAAAGGCTAAATCCTCATACACCTCTTACAGAAAGAGGCAAAGAGATTTCATTTGGCTTGTGCTTAAGATGCAGCTACCATCGAAGCTCTATGCCGTGAGCAAATACGTAAAATAAAATCCTGGGTTTATCAAAATTCATGGAAAATCTCAAATGTCTAAAGTAAGGCAAAAAAATTCATGTTGAAGGCTGCAATAATACAAAGTCTGATAAGGGTCTGTTATCACTTGTTAACTGCTTTGACATAAGATTAGAAGAATTAGAGGTCTAAAAGTTAGAAAATTCCAGCTGTAGTAGATATTTTATAAGAAAGAAGATAAGCACAGAAAAAACCAAAAGGGACTTGAGATAAAGAAAAAACTGCTAGACTGAATGACAGAGAAAACTGCCAGAAAAATCAAGGAAGACCTAAATGCACTAATTTTTTACTCTGTCTAAAACTGTTGAAAATCACTTTGATCAGCCAGTCAAGAAGATTACGCTGATGTCAAAGCAATGACAGAATTATATAAATTAAGAGAATAGTGATGGCTTCTAATCCCTTCACAAGGAGTCCTGCAGAAGGCAGGTATGGCAGAAAAGGCAAGAAGCTTTCAAGCTACTCTTGACAAAGTCAAAAATAATAAGGGACTACAATAGAGCTCAAGGGGAAAACTTCAAGCAAGACAAAAAAACCCAAAAAACCTCAATATATCCTGATTTAACACAAACCTAAAGAAATCTGTAAACATCAATAATTAAAATTTATTGGTTAATAAACTCTATCCGGTTTAATGTAAATTTTCTTCAAAAGCTAGAGCACAGGTCAACCGAAAACTCATGGAGGCTCTCTCCTTTTAGATACGTTCAACTAATAGCTGCCATCTCATTTCTGAGGCTTGAAATTCATTCAATTACACTTTCTTAGGAATTTTACAAAATCTTATGCTAGCCTCATGCTGAAAATAATGATACAGTTCTGAGGTAGATGAGTGCTTAGGCTGATGTTCAGTACAGTAAGCAAGACTTGGGGAAGAAGAAGGAGAAAAAAATTGATTATTGGGAAATCACAGAGCCTTTGCAAAAGGTAAATGTTGAAGTCCTTTCACCTTAGGTCTGCAGAAGTGACAGGGTCCTGGCATGAGCTGAGCTATTAGGGAAGTAACAATACAAGTTGTGAACTGACATAGCAAGGGATCAGCCACAACCACAGGACAGGTTAGGAGGCAGGATGAAATCTTCCTGATGCATGTTGACCATCCTAATTTCATTCTTTTATTATTTCTACTGCCGACTGGAGATGCAGTCCATCACTACCTGCTTACAAGTTGCAACCCATCAACTGAGAAATCCCACACAAGGAAAACAGAGGGGAAATAAAGGGCAATTATAGGCACTGGGCATTAAGGAGTCACTCATATTTGCTGACAGCTATGTTGAGGATCCATAAGGAATTGCCAGGTGACTTACCAACAAAAGCGCTTTTTTTTTGGTTGTTATTTTGTCCACAGAAAATCCCCTTACAGGTTCCAGTGTGATAAAAGCAATTAGCAAAACTCACTCAAATGAAAAAAAAGGGTCTCATTAGCCTAGCTTACCCACTGAGCATAGCAATGAGAATTCATGAAGACAATTACTAAAGAGCACAATGAATTTTGTGAACAGTAAAAAAAAGTCAACTGAGAAATCAGACCAAAAAAAGTACTCTAACATCTAGCAGAACAAAATGGTGATACAAAACATAAAGCCTGCTGAAAAAGTGAGGAGTGATAAATACAGACTTTATCCTTTAGTGATATAAATGCAGTGCTACACACCAGCCTAACTCCGCAGTCAGGTTGTAATGATTACAAAAATATTGCAAAAGATCCTAAGAACCTTACCAGTATGATGCAATCCAACTGTGCTGGTTGCATTCCCTAAACAGAGCAGTTCTGACAAATTTAGCATGCAAACTCTTCTTTGTTGAGGCTGCTTTGACCAACCCAGCTCAGGAAAATAAAAGATGTCCACTGAAACAGACTGCCCAAAGATGGCCAAGATGCCCATCCCTGGAAGCGTTCAAACCCAGGTTGGATGGGGCTTTGAGCAACCTGATCTAGCGAAAGGCCCTTTAAAGGCCCATTCCAACCCAAACCAACCTGTGGTTCTATGATTCTATGTTATTCCATGGTGACTTGCAGTAAAATTCATACTTCAGCAGGCAATTAATAATCTATCCCTTCCACAATCTTAACGAATCTACTGACTGCCATGAGCAGGAAAGACTCTCCAGCACTCTGCTGCCTTTAAGGAGATGATTTGATATTTGCCACAAAAAGTAAAAAGAAGGATCGGACACAGCAGGGCGGAAGATGCAGCTGTAAATGATCACTGCACCTGGGACTAAATAGGACACCAGAGGTACAAATGGTCACATGTGGTAACAGCATGGATCCAGTGCCTTGGATCCTGACCACTGAACAAAAGCTGTGGGGATGAAAATACCCTGCACATGTGGGAATCCTAGAGCAGCCTTCACTTTGGAATCCATCACCATCATAGCACACATGGGGATTTCCATCTTCCAGTCACCTCCAACACTGCAGTCATTCACTGAGAACTGAGCCAGGTGTGCACCCTCCAACAGAATGACCAAGGGATCTCTCTAGGACATTTCCAACACCACCAATTACCTACAAAGTTGCAACTATGTGCACATATGGAAGGGATTTTTTTTCACATGGTCTAATAACAGAAACCACCTGATGTTCCGTATCAGCACATGGTACCTGTGCTAGAAACAATTGCAAGAAAAATCTTCCTGGGCTGCTTTCATTTTGATGAAACTAACTGTATCACTACAGTTTAAACAGCTTTATACCTCACATTTCTACTGGGTACAGTGCATTTGAGAAGAGTGCATCTGGAACTGCTGCAACACAATTTGGAGGCATGAGATAACACATGTGCCTGATTCCTAAACAATAGTCTCAGAGATATTATTAATAACAAAATATGCTGAAATAGTGTGCAAAACAAACAAGATTTTCTTTATGTCTAAGAAAAAAAAAGAAATGAAGCACTGGTTCATCTGGTCGCATTTGAATTATTTCTGGCTTTCACAGTCTTAGTTAAAATAATTGGCTGATCTTTTTCCCAAAACAATGAAGCAAGCATGCAATGCAGAGACGACAGAGCAGCAGCAGGCAGCGCACATAAATTGGTCCACCCAAAGATTCTTGGCACTGGAGAAGAAAGCACAAAAAGCAAGTTGTTTCAGTCCAGACTAAATTGCCATTGAGCCACAAGTAAAGACGTCTCAGATGAGCTTGCCCACACCTTTAAGCAGGTATTTATTTGCAACAGCAGTATTTAATACTTTGAACAGGAGATGAACTTGTTTGTTTGTACTGGATGACACCTCAGGATATTTTTCATAATTTTTGCTTAAATCTTTTCAATGTTCAAAAAGGATATATACATCCACTAATGAGAGTGAACCTACCCCCTTTTCTAAAACTGAAAACAGAACGGTAAGAAGATCCCTCAAAGTAAGAAATAAACCAAAGGCAGGACATCCTTCCATGCACAGTTGTGTTCAAACACAATTTAATATAGCTAATGCAGGAGACATTGCAAAGGACTAGACTATGTGGGAAGTAAGATTGGATGGGTCACAATAACTGTGCCTAATTAGACTTGGGTTCCCGAGACAAACACAAAGCTTTCCTTCTGGAAAGGAGATCACGAAGGCAGGAAACCTGAACTTTCTTTTGAGCCCAACAGATCTCAGCATTGTCTTATTTTAGCTTCTTACCACTGAACAGACACAGCCCGCAGAGTTTTATTTTAAAGTCTTCATAACAACAGGTTTTTAAGGCTCTAAATTTATTATAGCTGATGTGGTTCTATGTGAGGAAGTCCAAAGGTTGTCAAAAAAGTTCCTTCACTCAGAGCGTGATAATACCAAGCAGGATCTTGCAGTGTTTTCCCTACATAAGACGCAAGAAACCAAACAGCTTATAGAAGAAAAAATAATTCTGATTCATTCACATATGCAAGATTTCTTTGAAGCTTGGTTATAATTTTTGCATCTTAAAGCAGCAATGCCAGAAATTGAGCTGTCTGTTCAACCACAAAACCAGACACTGCGCAAGCAGCTGTTTCCCAAGCCACTGAACACTGACATACAGGGAGAACCTCTCCAGTCCTGCTGTGAACAATTCTGTGTCGCGCCTTAACAGTGACAGATAATTTAACCTGGCTTTAAAGGATATTACGTGCAAGCTGCTAGGACACAAACTTCAGGTTTCCCTCATGTGGTCCTCAGAGGGAGCCCAGGTTCTGACCCCAGCTTGTTGCCCTTGTTCCAGGGCCTAGAAATGAATCACCATCGGTCACGGACACTGTGATGGCAACTGTCACTGAGAGGTCTAAACACCTTCTGTGTAGTTTCATCATCAGATACACACATCTAAGTCCTACTGCTGTTCAATTAGAATCTTTCAGGCATGTACTTAAGGTTAAAAAGAACACTATATACAAGCCAGCTCTCACAGTACTTTCATTTTTCCTCCCAAATATCAATTCAGTGGGTTCATCATGTTTTCCAATTGGTTCTTGGATGACTCCTGAACTGAGAGACATTTTCACTTCTCGTACAGCTACACAGCTGCTACTTTTTAAACAGGAATCACAGATGAACGCTGCAGCGCGGGCTCTGGCAACACGCCTCACCCTCAGCTGTAGGTCTAGGAAATTTGCTATTTAAGCAAAACGGTTATGCTGAAACTAACCTAGTCATCTTAAAATCTTTTAAAAACATTTAAAAAATCTGCTCCAACAGAATAATAGAAGGTTTTGAGAGCAATACGGAGGAAACACATAATGCACTGGAAGCAATTTACAAATGCCGGTACCTACCAAAACAAAAGTAAATCTTCCGTGGACGTTTTTCTGTCTTAATGAAGTATAAGTCTGAGCTGAGTAAATATCACAGATCAGTTCCTGAACAATTGAAGGAAAAAAATTATGCCTTGTCACCAATCCACTCTTTAAGCTATTTTCAGAGAAGCTTCCCAAATGTGACTACCAAAGCTTCTCATGCTGAAAAACCAGCTGGAGAGAATTAGCATAGCTATGATCTATCTCACACCAGAAACTCTGAAGACAAGCTATTGAGACCGGAAAAACCATGCCAGCACTGAAGAAGAAAACACAGAGCAACTTTCCAGCTAGGGATGCAATGACCAAACACTACTGTAGCATCAGGTGAGTGGACAAGCAATGGAAGTTACTCAAATTCTCTCTGAGGAGATACTAGCAATTGTCCTTCTTTCCCAAGCATTCTGCTTTTGTTAACCTGATTAAATGGGAGTTTCTAAAACTGTTTTTTTGTTTTCCTTGGGGCCCTATTAGAAAGCTGGACACCATCTCTCTGAAGCCTTCAGAGACTGCAGTTACATTACAGAGACTACACTCTTACAAAGGGGCAGACCCACTCTTTTGCTGGCATGCACACAAAGGGAAAGAAAGAGTACAAAGAGACTGAAAAACTGACTTCTTCATCAGTTCTGTCCACTGTATTTTAACAGCAATAGCTTTCTCATGTTAAAGAATATATGGGTTCCTTTTGGTTTTGGGGGGTTTATTTTTTAAAGAGAGCTGCCAGAGCCAATAATTGCAAAACTTCTGCATTCTCCCACCATAATGAAATGAAGACTGTATTTTTCTAAAGATTATATTACTTCAAAAATAATGAAACGTGGCAATTTTCTATGATCATTTTTTCAACATATTATTGAAAAATTTCTAATTTTGTTCAAATCATTTCAGATAAGGCAAGTTACATAAAAATTTGTAATGACCACTCAGGAGAAATCTGGGCAACAATCTTATGAGAAGCAAGACAATGCAGTAAGGAAGGAGCAGGCCACTAAGCAGTTTGCTGATTTTTGGGGGGAGTCACAAGAAATCAGACAACCGCACTTAGCAGTTCTGCACTCTGCCTCAGCCATCAGAAGCACATTGACTCAGACAAGTAAGAGCTCAATGGGTGCAGAGTAAGGCTGCCAGCAAGGAAAATGAGTGGCTTGTGACAAACACACACAGGTGCTCTGACAGATCCCTGGGCTGCCACAGGCTGGGAAGGAGACACTTCTTCAGCCACCCACTATGGACGTGAGTCTACAAAGTGCAGTGGAGTCCACGTTTTCACTGCAGTGTCAGAAAAGGGAAGCTGGATGGTGGAGAGGGTTACTCCTGTAACACCCCATTTTAGCTTCATTTTGCTCATTTGTCCTTTCTTCACGTGCCTCCACAGGCTTGAGCAGGCCACTTTGCCAGGACTCCATGCATATTCTCCAAAATCAACAGGAATGCATCCATTGCATTCGGCTAGAACCTCCTACCACTGGGCCTACAGTGTGAGAGAGCATTATTTTTTTAAGAGAATTGGAATATCGCTTAGGAAACTACAAGATTAAATCATGAGAAGCACAACCATAGCATTTTTGTGCTGATTTGAATTACGAATAGAAAGTACGAGCAGTTAAAAGGAAACAAGATATGTTCTATACAAGAGCCAAGATTTTTTTTTCCTGACATGTGCCAAACAAGAAGAAGAAACAGAAGAATCTGGCACCATTAAAAACAGTTTGTGGAGAAAGGGACTGAATATCTACAGCCAAGATCCATGTGGTTTGTAAAGAGGAAACTTTTGTTTTATGGGACTCTCAGTCAGCCAAAATTCTTCCAGACGGCATGCAAATGGATATTAGCCTAAAATCCTACATGCTTCTTGTAAAAGGATCAGTAAATGATGGGGAAAGAAAAAGAACACTACTGAAGTTTGAAATCAGAATTCAAAATCTGCCTCATGGTTGAAAAAGTTAGTTTACCAGACAGCTATAATGTCATACATATATGGTAAATGTCTTGGAAAGAAAAGGCAGCAAGTTAAAGCACAAAACTAGAAGTCAGAAAAATGTGTTCCAAGTCTGGTTCCACTACCAAGGAGATCTATAAAACTTGGAAAAAAGAGAAATAGACTGCCAACTTAACAGTGAGATTTTCCTTAACTTCATATAGTGTATTAACATTGCACGTATGCTGTTTCTTTTAGCTTCTGTATTTCCCCCATTCTCTGGCATTAAGATGCACTAAGTTAAATAAGTGACTAGATGGAGTGCTAAGAACAGTTATATTACTCTATAAAAACAAGCCCAAGCCAACTTCTTAATCAAAACACTTGACTGGAAAAAGAAAAAAAAAAAAAAAAAAAAAGAAAAAATAAGGGAAAAAAAAAAATAAAAGAAAAAACAACAACAAACAAAAACCCCCAAACAAACAAACAAACAAAAACCCAAAGAAAACCCCAAATAATTTCATATCGGACCATGATTCTCATAACTGAGCAGAACACTAAAGGAGCTGCCACAATCCAAAAACTTAGCTATTTCTGCTATCCAACAACTATTGCAAAAATACAATACCTCAAATTGTACTTCAGCATATAGGAGAAAGGGCAACAGGCAACAGTTCCTCAGCATATGTTAAGCAGTTATACCATGGAAGAATTATTTTCAGCATCTCTGACAACTCTCTGAGCGCCCAGTGAAGCATTTGTCTGCACTATCTGCACATCAAGAGATCACACTGACCTCCAGTTTACAGTAGGGGAACTGAGGAGGAGTCCACAAGAAAGACTGCAAGCTTGGGACTTAGTGAAGTCCATGCATCCCAGTGAAATCACTCCTTCCTGGAGGAGCTAAGATCCAGGTAGCTTTGCGAGTCAAAACACCAGGAAGTCCTACAGCCACCTGATGACACAGCTCTCTAGTTACATCACCAATTATTAATCACATTGGGGGGCAAATCTCCTCTTAAAGGAGAAGTAGTCATTGCTCATGTCGGGGATTAATTTGTAACGTTTCAGCTATGATTTCCCAACCAGCTTGCTTTCCTCCTCCAGATATAGTGGTAAGCATGAATATAGTTTTTGAAGCACTATGTATTCACTTGTGTTGTCCTCATTCATATCTTTGGGACTATCAGATTTGAAGAGGAGCAGAAGGGTTAATTGTTCAGAACTTTCTGTAAGCTCTGTGCATTTGTGTACAATGCTCTAGATGGACACTCCATGCCTCATGTTGCACTGGAATAATAAAGAGTTGAAAGCAATTCCATTCAATTCTCACTCTTTAGTTTTATTTGCTACAAAGAATAAAGAACAGAAGAAAGCAAAATCAGTAATTCCAAGGGGAAAAAAAAAGTTCTAGGCCCTTTCCACAAAAACATGGGGAGAAAAAAGCACCATGAAAGTATAAACTATTGTATTTTAGTCAGAAACCAGAAGCTAGCAGTACTTATTGCCACTAAAAATATCTCCACCTCTCACACATATACATTTACCAGGATGGCATCTACTGATGGGTTCTGGATGCTGATCAAGAGCAGACCAGGTATAAATCATAAAGGTGAACCCCCCCCCCCAACAAAGTAGGTCAAGAAAACTGGGAGGGAAGGGAAATTGTTGCTAGGTGGCAGTGTACCTTAAGCAAAGAATTCTGTAAATCAAAGATTATTGGGAAGGTTCATTATCTTCTAAAAGAGGTCTCATCTTTAGTGTCATCTTCAAAGTACTGGTAGGAAGTGGAACTCCAAATGTGCGTGACAGGCTACAAATCAGAAGGATGAGAAGCAACACAAAAACAAAAGGAAAAAGAAAAATCTGTCTTGAAACACACTACTACTGTGTGAGACCCATGATGTAATGGCTCTCCAGGTCTGTTAGAGCCATAAGAAAAACCAACAGTGAAAGGAGACTTGTACACCTTGAGAAGGTTATGGTTTTGCTGATTTAATTTTGTTCTACCTTCACGTAAGCTCTGACCAGCAAGCAAAGAAATAAGCTTCCACATCTTGGCACAGCAGTGAACAGTTGACAGAAAACCCAAGTGTGATGGTGAGAAAGAAAGGTTTCCTAAGGCTACTTAAGAAACAGAACTGTTACTTTTCTGCCTTAAACAGTTTCAGTCTTCAGCCCTCTTCAGAGTGGAGTAGGAGCGGACAATGACAGTAAACAAAAGGAGGTCATGAAAACACGTGCACTCCCTAGAGGTCCAATCAAAAGAATGGATAAAAAGGCCTCTGTAGAAAGCCAAGGTAAAGAAGGAAGAGGCCAGATTTTTCTGGTATCCCTCTATCTGTCCTTCCTGATGTTCCCTCCAAGTGAAAACTACCTTAACATATTGCCTAAATTAGCAGAAGTGGTAAAAAAGACAGGCTGATGACATCTTGTGAACTACAATTCGCTTGGTAAGAGAGCTGTTAGCAAGCTCACAGCTTGTCACAGAGAAGGATAAGATGTTCTTGAAGGCAAAGACAAAATCTATATTCTTTTCAACAATATCTGTCTGGGTTCAAGAGAGCAACTTTGGGGAAAAGTATCTTAGATTAATGTAATTGTATAGATCATAGGTATTTTAAAATATAGACTAAAAGGGAAAAATGAAAGGCAGTTTGCTTCAACAAGGCTTTAAATCCGTAACTGAGGTCACAGCAAAATCCTGAGAAATGTATCATGCAATTCTTCTTATGTTGACTTCAATCTACAATTACACTGTTTAAGTTTGGAGGTTTTTTAATACCACGTCCTGATGCTTTAGAAACCGGTCATAAACAATATATTAGAAGGTACATGTCCCATCTAATGCAGCATGGAAATTCCCATACTGATGTAAAGTAAAACCCGCAACACGTGCCACATATCACAGCGCTCCCCACAAGCAATCCTGACCATGAAAACCATTCCTAGTAATTAAAATACCAACCCTACAGACCTACAGAATCATGGAATGGTTTGGATTAGAAGGGATCTTAAGGATCACCTAGCTCCAAATCCCTACCATAAGCTGGGCCCCCTTCCACTAGACCAGGTGGTTTAAAGCCCCATCCAACCGGGCCTGGAACACTTCCAGGGATGGGGTAGCCCATATTCTCCGAGAAACCTCTTCCAGTGTCTCATCATCCTCACCATAAAGAATTTCTTCCTATTATGTAATGTACATCTACCTCCCTCCATTTTAAAGCAACAGAACTGCAGAGGGGATAATTTTTATAAACCCTGTCATTGATGCAGCTCACATCAGACGTGTGTTAACTGTCCAAGCAGTTTATAACTCTGATGAGGAACCTTTTTCCAGGTTTGGTCTGCATTTTCTTTATCTGAAAAACCTTGGAATGCAAACCTTATGAGAAGGATTCAATTTCAACAGATAAACAGGGACACAACAATCTTTGTTCCACTTCTCTCCGCTGTCCTCTTCCCCTAAGGCAGTGGTCTCAATCTGTGGTCAGCCTGAGCCTCTTCTCCCTAGTAATCTGCAGCATCTGCTCTTCAAGGATGGAGTCAGAGAATACCCCAGCCTTTTCCACAAATTGTTGGTTACAATCTGTGACCATTTTCAGTCATGGACATGCAACGAACACTAGCAGCCAAAAATATGCATCAATTTGAGCAAGAAAAAGTGGAATAGTACTACACCTATGGAAGTTAGCAGGAGACAGCCCCTGGAGATCTCAAGGGCCCTTATCTGACTTGCACAACATCACTGCTGGAAGAAAAATGGGAGTTAGCTTCAGCTGACATCTCACCTCCTGCTCCCTGAGACGGTGTACAGCTACTGGAAAAACAGTTTGAAAACACCAAAAGAAAACCACCACATAAACCTGGGACTGAGCTAGGACATTTTATGAAGGCAAAAGAGAATAATCTGTACAGTCTCCAGGCTAGGAAATCATCAGATTTTACCACAGCAGAAATACTTTTGTGCAGCAGCAAAAAGGAAGTGCTCTCTGGAGAAAAGACATTCCCCACCAAACAGCCTAGATAGGCTTTTCTTCACTAACCAGTAAGACGGAGATCTCTCTTAGCATGCAGAAGGCACTGAGACTCATTTGACATTGAGTTTAACTCAAATTAATTTTTTCTGTGATTACAGAAACTTTTGTTCTACTTCTGTTTCTTCACCATCTGTGATACAAAACCTGGCAAAGACTCCAATTAGTTTCCTTTGTGTTATTACTGCCACAAGCACTCAAACGATAAGCATTTATGCAAACGGAAATTCCTCTTCCTTTCTACCCTATCTCTGAGGAAACTGGTACTGAACTCACCCTCAAATCTTCTAATGCCAGGTTACATCAACTGCATTACAAAAAAAGGCAACAGCAGATTAAGTCAATATAACACCTTTTCAAATGACAAAATTTTAAGTCAATACAACACCCTTTCTGCTCCAGTAATGAGTACCTCAGCCTGAGAGGAAACAGTGGGGAAGCACCTTTTAACGAAAAAGGTGAAATCCTGTAACATCTGCTTAAGGAATATCAGTGATGGGTTTAGGAATCTCTTCTCCAGGACATTCAAATCCTCATTATGTTCCTAGATGTGTAACCCTCAAGAGCCACAAAAGTAGTTATGCTTCACCTCAGCCAAACAGGACAGAGGCATCACCCAGCAAAACAAACGTACAGAACTCTGAAGTGCAAGTTAGCACTGTTTATTTACTTATTTAAGTTCTTAATTTATATATACACACACACATCTACTGTAGTGATCTTGATGGAATCCATGCAGGGCTGTGGTTAAGATCATGCTGGTAAAGTTTATCTTGGTACCTTAACCACAACAATCCCCTTTGTATCCAGGGTTTGCACACTGCTACAAGCATACCAACATTAAGGCAACATACCAACTTTCATAAAAGAGCACGTGCATGCCTGAAGTACCAACATTTCTTCTAGCATAGGCAAGCTCCACATTGTCTGCTCTCCTGTCCCAATGGGTATGACCCATGACCAGCAATATAGCCTTGACTTTGGCACTTATTTATGGAGTAATTTGCCAACTCTCCCTATGTCAATAGGTTCCCAAATGTCTACAGTGGATTCCTGAGGGAGGGTAGGGCCCTCCTGCTGCAGAGTTTGTTAGATTCAAATAGAAGAAAGTACTGGGAAAGGGAAAGAAGAAATCTGACAAGTGGAGGACACAAGGGGATTGACAAACTGATAAGGGTCTGATAAGCAAGGGGAGATCACAGACTTGCACCAAATCTGAGAAGCATGAACTAAGCTCTAACCCCATTTTTTAATCCACTGCACCCTTAGAGCGGCTTTTCTTCCCACAGATCAGAAATGTTGTTGAACATCAGCAGGCTGCTGCTAGGCACCTCTACAGACCATTTCTTTCTTTATGCTACAAGAAAAAGAATTATTTGCACATTTTACTGGAGCAGGATAGTACCTCAACACCAGCACCTTCTGCTGAGTGCTGTACCACACAGAAGTTCATGGGTTTTACCATTTGTTATTTGCAGTTGCTTGCTCACTAGTGCTTTGTACAGTTCTTTGAGAAACAGCAAAGGCTTTCAGGTAGTTAATTAATCAAACAGCAGCTTGGTTTTTGAGACAACACAGTACACCTTCTTGTGAGGTCTTCTGTACAACATCATGCTGCTCTGATACAAACATCCAAACCATTTTGCTGTAGATTCTAAAGAGAGCGCTTGAAAAACTCTACATACATAAGGGGCATAAAAATAATTCAAAATGGGTTCTTTGATCCTTTTTCCCTACCACTCACATCTAGCTGAAAACTTTACAAGCAACAGCTTTGCCTGTTTCCATTTTCTAAAATTCTGTCTTTTACAACTGTACTAGACTTTAAACTAATGACATTTTATATTATGGCTGAGGCATATTATAATATATAATATAAAATAATTTAGTACAATATCTTCTAGCCTTAAAAAGACACCCAATCCCATTTGCTTTCCTGTACTCCTTTTGTTTTCCGTGATGATGTTCTTTAAGGAGCTAGACTGGCAGCAAACTAAACCTATCAAAAACTAAATAGGTTTTATGTGTTTAATTCCCAGAATAAGCTCACAGAGTGTCAGATAAGCAACACTGAGGAGGAGGAGGAACGAGTGACTTGTCGAGCAGCAGCTGTCCATTTCATAAACTGAGCTGAAGCATGAAGCAGCAACGCAGACTACTCTGTCAAGCAGTTTGTGTTATGGGATGACCCCGACTCAAACATTGGGATGGATGGGATGGATGTTTCACCTCAGGAATGGACTGGGCTCCCTAAGTCAAATCACATATAATAATGGTTCCAAACCAGACACCATGGAAATAACGTGTCTCTGTCTACAGATGCCTTCTGGGAGCAAAACACGAATTTTTACTGTTTTTCAATTCATTCTATACATGGCCCCAAAGTTAGGGGTATTGGTCTAAAATTTGCCACACTGCCTTTCTAACTTGTTTTAGAACCTAGTAGTGCAATTTTATATTTTGCTTACCTACATCTCCCAAAATAACTTAGAATTATTAGGAAAAGCAACAGTTTACTATTCATAATTACATCTATTACTTTCTACGCATCTCATTTTATGAATTAAGAATAAGCAAACAATCCAGTGAGTACTGATCCCTCCCCTTCTTCACTCCTCCTCCGACGGCCTTTACACACATTTATTTATCAGCTGTAGAAGAGACATTGAAGAGCATCAAGTATTGGCTTCACATGGCCAAGCATTTCCCTTCATCAAGTGAAAAATACCCGGGAAAATGTCAGCATATACAATAACAGGTATTCAGAAAGCATCGTTCCAGACAGTGCTCCCTTTCCTTCTCAAAAAAAAACCTGCAAATTCTTCTTGAACTGTCCCAGAACACGTGTGTACGTTCTTTGAGTTTATAGATTGTGCCCTTGAAAGAAACTAAAAGCAACAGCATGAGAAACACTACCAGAAGTCACCAGAATGTCCATGACCCGAGCTACTCGGCACAAAAGAGAAGGGCAGCGAGGGCCGATGTCGCAACCCCGCGGGGCAGCGGCCGCAGGTACGGCGGGCGCACCTCGGGCCGCGCGGGACAGCTGCCGCGGGCCGCTGCGGCTCTGCCGCTACACGGGGCGCACAGCTCGCCTTCGGGCTCTCGGCAACCTCAGCGTCGCGTACGCTCACACACGCCCGACCGCCCGGGGGATGAGATACGTCCACAGCTCCTTTCGGAGCGCGGGATTCCACGCAGCCCCGGGAGGCGAGACCGGAATCCCACGTGCCAGCGGCCGCCCACCGCCGCGGTCACCAGAGGAGCCGCCGCCCGCCGCCGCGCCTCCCGGCTCTCCCCGGCCCCCGCGCCGGCCCGGCCGTGCGGGGCCGCCATCCCGGGGGCCGCCATCCCGCGGGGCCGCCGCCCCCGGCCCGGCGGGCGCTGATAGGGCGGCCCCGAGCGGAGGGGTGGGCGGAGAGCAGCGCGCCCAATGCCCCGGCCCGGCCGTGCGGGAATGCGGCGGCCGCCCCCCGCCCCGGTACCTTCTCCTCCTGCAGAGCACGCACACGGCCCAGAGCAGCAGGGCGGCGGCGGCGGCCGCCCCGCCGTAGGTGCCGAGCGGCAGCGTGTCGGGGCCCATGCCGGCGGCGCTCGCCTCGGCGGCTGCCGGTGCCGAAAGTTTCGCCTGTCCTCCCGGCTCCCGGTAGGAGAGGCGCCCGGCCGACCGTCCCTCCCCGCCCACCTCAAACCCAGGGGGCTGGGTTTGGCTGCTCGGAGCCGGACTTGGCGAGAGGGCCCGGTGCGACCCGGCCGGCTCCTCCCCGGGGAGCGCCCGGAGCGGGGAGGGTCGCGCCCGCCCGCCCCCGCCGCTTCCCCGCGGCGGCGGAGGGGGCTGCCCCGGCCTTCGGCTTGCCGGGAAAAGGCTCTGATGCGGCGGAAGGTGCCAGGACGGAGACCCGGGACTGATGGGGGGAATCTCAGTGCTCCCCGCCCTTCAATCCCTTTCAGCCGTCCCTGCAGCCTGGGAGGGTGTCGGTGCCCCGCAGACGTGGCCTCGGGTGGCGGAGTGGCCGTGCCCTGTCCCCAGTGCCAGACTCGGACAGGCAGCAGCTCTGGCAGCCCTTTGACCTCCGCTTGGTTTTGATACAGACGCCCTATATGCGTCCCCTTAAAAAGCAGGGCAACAGCTTAATAAAACTTAATCTGAGGTATGATAAATGAAATACAATTAGCGAGGGTTGGTTCTTAACGCTGTATGAGAAGAAACTGGGTCTGATCCTCGCCCTGTGCCGGCCCCTCTGATGTGTTATGGAGAAGTACGAGAGAGGAGGAGGTGAGAGGCGAAAAACTGAGGCAATGGGGAGATCTCCAGTGCGAGGAAGTGGGATGAGGTGGAGTGGCAGAGAAGTCCAGGGAGTTCAATACTTCGTGTCAGGGCAGGGACTAACAAAATACCAGGGCGGCAGCAGTACCGTACTGCTCCACTGCCATTCGGTACAAAGTACACCCAAATGTTGCTGTGATGTAAGATACTCTTCAATGCAAATTCGCACTCAGAGATGGCATAAGATCCTTCAGGTTTTGGAATTTGGTTGAATGCTGACAGACAAGTTCATGCTTATATTTAACCCATGCAATATCATGTTGTATGTTTCATAATGCTTGGTGGTTTATATATCTTTCATCTTGGAAACAAATTGTAGAACATCAGTCCTCTGACTTGTCCTGTTGCAAGTTTTTTTTTTTCAGAATTGTAAAGTCCCAAATGTATCTTAGATAAAAAAGCCTGTTAACAAAAAAACTTCCTTAGCAGATTTCATGATTTTTGAGAGCCTGAGGCACATATGAGTGTTTGAAGTCATCAGAGCTGTGTGTGTTCTTCCTCAGACATTCCTTTTAGTTGCAGTGAAATATTTAAAAATTCCGTTGTGTTACTCAGGAAAAATCAGATTAGTGTGTTCCACATTATAAGTGACCCAAATCTGAGCAACATTGCTTAAAACCATGAGCTGTCTATCCCTCCCGAGATCAAAAAATCAGACACCCTTATTGTACAATATGATGCATGGAGGGAAACCATAAGAGAAACTAATGTTTCACTTGTAGTTCTTTAGAACTTCTTGCAGGCTACTGTACTTCAAATCCCCAGCTTGGGAATCCCAAGGGGTTTCTTAGCTACTAATCCTGTGAATTCATGGAAAAGGACTAATTCAGAACTGAAAACCATTGCACTGTAAGACATCACACAGTAAAATATTACTCATTTGACAAGTGACCTCTGCTGTGAAAATTTAGTGTTTCAGTTTAGTTTGGTGAGAAATAACTTTCCACATACAATTAAATAGCTGTGGCAGCTAGAGTAAGCCCTCACCCATAATGAAAACATCAAAACACCAAGATCATGGTAGTTCTGCCCAAGGGTGTGAAGAGGGTTACAACAATCTTTTTTAGTTTGCACTTTTCATGTTTGCTGAAAGTTGCAGTCTCAGGTCAATTGCAGATTTAAAAAAAAAAAAAAAAAAAAAAAAACCACCTCCACACCAAAAAGCATTTTGACCCACACCACAAGCACTTTAAAATACAGGGAACAAACTCTGAAACATCCTGAGTCCCTTAGAATGCTGAGTACTGTTCTGTGTCTTAAAAAGTCAAGAGGCTAGATTAAATTCTTAACTAGTGAAGGAATCTCAAAGAGCTGGAAGCTAAAATATGTTTAGGTTTGATGTCTTATATATAGTATGAATTACGTCAATGCAAATCCAACTGGATGATATTTACACGTAACGTACCAGTTAAAATTATAATAGATGTATCCATAGATATCGGCATCTCAGCTGTGCGGGGAAAGAGGGTGAGGCTGAACAGTTCCCTTTAATATAGCTCTGGCAGGAAAGAGGAAATTAATTTAATTTTCAAAAGGTGTGTGCCTAGTCTTATAGTGATGTGGTCTCTTGTTAGGAAAGTAGTTTATTAAGAATTGGAGGATTTTCAGTTTCAAGCTGTCATGAGATCTTTACAGAGCTCTTGCTGCAGCATGGTCATAAGTGAGGAGAAGGAATGCTAATACTGTTATATATGGAAATGGATAATTTTACTCTCCAGCTGGATACAACTGTGTCCAGTTGTTGTCCTTACTCGTGGGGTGTAATTGCTGTTGTTCCATGATGGTAGTAGTGGCTCCCTGACAAATTTCTTCAAGTGTGCTTTCTATGTATTAGAAAACTTCCAGAAACAGCTGCAGGCTGGAGAGAGGTGAAAGCATTTGCAAGTACTTATGAGTTTTAGGGGAGGGGGATGGAGAATTCATAAGGTAAGCTTGGAGGGCTTTTCAGTTGGAAAGATTTCAGAGAGTTCCTAATACTGAGGTAAGAAGCCTACAGAGATAGATAGATTGATAGATTGATAGATAGATGATAGATAGACAGATAGATGCTCAGCTACATTTCTCCTGTTTAAATTGTGAACATTCTGTACATATGCTACAGTTCAAAATGCATACTGTGTGTATGTTTCATACTGCCAATGTTGTAAGATGATATAGATCATATTTTTTTGTCTTATGAAAATGCAGAAGACTCAAAATAAACTTTGAACAGTATATACTGCAATCTGTACAGTATTTTACACATCACAGTGTGATTTTGCTATATGCAGCACATGGACAAATGCCTGTTCTACTGGGTAGCTTTCATGTGCACAAGGATTTAAACTCCCAGTCTTAGACAAGAGCAGATTCTCTACCCGTTGAAGCACCAGTGACATATGTGTTATAAGCAACAGTGGGAGCAAGGCTTACTTTTCCACTCACACTGCACTACTCATTCAAAGGTTATTTTCAACAGCTTACAGCTTTGATCTGCTATAACCATTGCAATTGCAATACTGCAAGGCCATTCTTGCCTTCAGTTCAAGTGTGAATGAATTATTTCCACCAAAAAAAAATATTATGTATTTTTGTGAACAATGCTAAAGAGAAATACTCATGGTAACATTTTTAGTGATTTTGAGAAATGGCAGTGGCATTAGACTTTGAAATGGGGTCAACAAATTAACCTCTGTGTCAAAGATAATCTGTCCAAATTTATTTAGGTTATAAGCCTCACAAGAAAAGAGGTTTTGTACACTCTAATGACCTGCTGGACCTTTGGGGCTTCATTCCGTGAAGATGCCACTGGAACTGGGTCTGCTTCCAGCTCTTAGCTCAGCAGCTGTTTTCTCTGGAAGTGAAGCTGTGAGCTAATAGAGATCAGGCTGAATTCAGGGCAATGAAACTAAAAGCCTTTTTGTTCCCTGCTCTCTGTCTCCCTTCCTGTTAGAATACAGGCAAAGGGAAATGCAGTGATTTAAGTGTTGGACGAAAAGACTTACCTCTTAAATCTTGCTTGATTCAAGACTAATAATTTGATTCTCACTTTGTGTTCTCTCCTTCAAGTACACACCAATCTGCATTTAATGCTTTCGTAACACAGCACTGCAGGCATTCTCCCTGTGTCAATCACAGCTGATCAGCCTGAGCTCTGAACAAGATCCCACACTGCGATGGCTGAGAAGTCCCATTCATCCGTCCCTGCACATGAAATGTCTTGGTCCCATTTCCCACTATCATGTGGAATGCCATGCCAAACACACACTTGCTACATACACCAACATATGGACTCTTCAGGAAAAAAAAAAAAAAAAAAAAGCTGAGAGGTCTACAGGGACAAGGACAGGAACTGAATAGACAAAGAGATCATGAATGGGAGTTGGAAAGGTACAGAGAGGGAGGATTAGGAACACATGAGGGGAAACTGAGTATGAATGGGCAAGATGAAATCTGGGACCCAAAGGAAAGGAGATGACAGTAAGAATAGAAAAGAGTTTGAGGAGGTATGTGACAGACTGGCAGCTGTCTCAGTGTAGACATTAAGATGTGGAATTGTGATATGACTCAAACGTGGAATCCGAGAACAGAGGTGGAATAGGAAATGAGTGGGAATGGCAGTGTGGGAGGGGAGAAGCCAAGAGGACTTAAGTAAAAAACCTCTGAGATGGTTCCTACAGTTTGCAGACTGAGTTTCACTGGGAAAGAAGAAAAGAATTTGGGTCAAAAATTGACTCTGCGAAAACATAAAAGTGATGAACAAGATGATCAGGATAAGAAGGGCCCAATAGAAAATGCTACGTCTTCCTGGCTGCAATTTTACTTTGTACAACTGCAGAGCCTCAAAAGACATGGTCTTGTTTCTCTGTACTGCCATCTGTGCCACAGGTCATGAAACCCCATCTTTTCCCTTTTGTTATAGCTATCATGTGGTCACAGTGAGATCTGGTTACTTCCTAATCTGGCATAAAACTCATTTACTGAAGGAGAAGAAGGAATAGCTGCATGCCAACAGATAAGCCATTGATTCCACTCATTCTGAAGCTGAGTCTTTACCTTTGCAAGAAAATAGACTGGCAATCCGCGATGTGGACTATGGAAAAGTGAGGCATCCTATTCTGAGAGTTGAATAAAAAAGGGAGCTGAGTTACAGATGCCATATGGAAGAATTTTTGCATTTTCACTCCGGATTTTTAATGTGAAAACTTTAATATATACATGTATCTACAAGGAAGTAATTTAGAAATAAGCTTTACAGATAAACCTAGATTATGTAGTCAAAGAGACTGGAGAACTCCTGCTTCTTCTTTGTTGTAGACGGAAACTTGGTGAGGCAAGGGGATGACTCCTAAAGCAGTGGCTGCCTGGCTAATTTAGCTAAAGATTCTCCTTCACAGTTACATTCTACCCATTTCTGTGGATAGTTTCTAGACCATCATACCATGGCTAATTATCTGATAGACCCTCATTATCTGCAGGTCAATTTGAGAGCTTAGGTCTGACTTCCCAAAGTGCTAAGCCCATCAAAAGCAATACATATCTATAGTATCTAGCTACAAAAACAGTGGTGTTTTAAGGACTCGCTCTTTGAACATATAAAGCACTCTTAACATAAAAAAAACCCTGCATTTAACTTCCCTGCTGATGAGCATCCATGAAAATATTAATGCTGGTGTACCCTAAACAGGATTTATATTTGCAACATAGTAAGGTACTCAGTTGTATGCCCTGAGTAACCTAACAAAGTTTTGAAGAGTGCTGTATTCCCTGCACAAGATTATATATTCAGAATTTGGCAAAGTTATAGTAGAAAAATAATGTAACTACGTTATATTTACCTTGATTAAAGGCCTGCAATTCTGAGATTTTTAAACTTTCTAATAGCTGACTTTGTAACCTTCAAAATGTACCTTTTATTTTTCATTGCTGTAATTCAGTTTAATTTGCCATGGAAATACTGCAGTCTTTGCTAGCAGCAAATATTTGGGACAACTAAAGAGTGTTTGTACTATTATAAAAACAAATATCATGTATTAACTCATTAGCTGGCAGGTGTACGTATATAAACAACATCTGGACATTTTTCTTTTCTCTGGAGTACTGAACATAGCTATAGCTCAAATTGGAAGATAGGAGAGGGGAGGAGAGGAGAGAGAAAGGAATGTATGTAAAGAAAACGTAAAAGATGCAGCTCTCAAGTCCTGTCCATTATAAAGATCAGTCAGCAGTAGGGTGAATATCCTGTTGCAAACAGAAACAGTTCAAGAGAAAGTCTAAAGAGTACACGGATACCCAAGTGAGAAAAATGAATGATTGAAGATTGCAGATGAAAAATCCCAGAACTATTAAAAGTGTGTTATTGATGGACTGTGATGTAAGAATATTATATGAGCCAAATGGTTAGACTTAGAAGCTGTGAAAAAGGAGATGGTAAAATCCAGACAAGTTTGTCATCAAGATCAAGTTTGTCAAGGATGATCATACAACTGTGATTCTACCCACAGACATTCCTGAAACCCCACACAGGGAAATGCAGGAAATAATACATGATCACAAACCAAAGAAAGTCAGTGAGTGGGGTATTGCCCTAAAATGAGTAAGCATTCGTGTCATGAATGCTAGCCATTGCAAAACACAGCAGATACTTATGGCATATACATTTTAAAAAATAGAAGTGTTTAAACAGGAGACTAGACCTCCTAAACTGAAATAAAATCAGTAATACACTCAAAAACTTGTGAGCCATCGTGGCAAGAGCAAACAAGGTGGAGCAATGCTGATCTGATCAAAGTGCAGTAGAAAATGTTTCAAGAGGAATGCTAAGTTACCGCTTACATAGAAGTTAATTAGCAATAAGACACAGGGTAATTATCAACTAAAATCACGTCATGTAAAAAAGTGGAGATACACACCAGTTCCAAATTCACATTTGTGTCTTAACGTTCACACTGCAAAGAAATGCAGTTAACAAATAAAGTTTGAAGGAGGAAAATCTCACATAGACTTAAAATGTGACTTGAATAATATGACTCAGTCACACAATTTCTAAATCCTGCTATATTAAACTAGAGCTGACAATGATTCCCAAGGTGCTAACTATACTGCACAACAAGTTTTTCTTCTTATTTGTAATTTCTGGACCACAGTTTATCAGTATATTGGCGCTAAAGCTTTTTAAATCATGCCTTTAAAATTGTCTTCTTTGGGTTTTGTTAACTTACTGCAGCGCTTGTTCCTCTGATATTGCATGGTATTAGTGATCTTGCTGATCAGTCACATAATTAGGATATTATTTAAAAGATATGGGTTTATATTTTGTTGTAGTTAATAATTTGAATTAAGCTTAACTTTGTGAAAAACAAAAAGCAAAACATTGTAGCACATTAAATTTGAAACGTATCTGGAGAGTCCAATACTTTGCTTAGCAGTGAGTGTCTCAGAGTTAATGTGGGATCAGTTAAGTCACAGGTACTTGGTATTACTCAGCACTTTTCATGATTGACATTTAAAAATCAAATCAGATGTACTTCAAGATTACTTCTATCTTTCTTCTTTCTTTTCCAGTATTCTCTATGTTTATTACGTTAACTGTTTCTTCTCCTTGGGATTGGTTTCATTCAAAGCCAATACAGAAACTTTTGAGTCTCAAAGTTCACCAGCAGGCTAAAACCTGGACTTGTTTTCTTCCACCTATCTGAGACATTTTTGACTGACCCTCCCATTCTTGAGGTGAAGACTTTTGATTTGCCCATGAATCAGCACCTGATCCACCAGTTTTCAACTGCCCATACCAAAGTAAAGCAAATCCGAATGATTCCTTTGATATTTAATGAGCAAGGCTCAGCTTGTTCTTGGGCATGTATGTTCTTGTGCCAGACACCTCAGGCCTGGGGCATAGGCTAATGGCCCATCTTTATGTTACTCAGATTGTGATCTTGTGTTGCAAATCCATCAAAGCCTGAAATCGGTAAAACTCTTGGGGTTGCTAAATGTGTATCTCCCTGGGCGTGGGGCACACCTAAGGGAGGTGTTGTAGAGGAATTAGAGGAATTGGGTGGAGTATGGGGTAGAGTCTGTACTTTGGACTCTATCCTGAATAGATACTTTTACTAAATTAAACGTTGCAGTGACTGGATAGAGATTAAGTTCAGGCAGGTCTGAAATGGGACTTCAGAAGTTACTTTATCTCAATTTCTCCCGAAACAGTGAAGCAAGCACCGATCCTTTAAAAGGGAAAGTGGAAAATAGGTATGCAGCCAGCCTATGCCCACAGTTACTTTCCAGGTTTGTTATAGGTTAAGTTGAAACTGAGACCATGTGTACCTTGTTACTGGAGTCTCTTTTGATTACCCTCAGACTTCTCTTCTTTATGTCATTGCTACCAGTTTGAACAACCAAGAGTGGATAGTAATCAGAGGGCCTTAATAGACTGGATTGTTCTCCAGTAAAGTCCCTTATCTGAGCCCCTGGGAGGCAGCAGACTTCCCTGTGAGTTGGGTCAGGTCTGCGTATCAGACTCTCCATCCTCCTTAGACCGGAGCCTCCTGTCACAACAACCCTTCTTCTCCTGTTAACAGAGGAGGCTCTGATGGAGGGTGCAGGTGGTATCATTTCAGGAGACCCCACCGTTCCAGACAGACCTTCCCCCACCTCATCAGTTCTTTGGCCTTCTAGACCCAGAGCTCCATACCTGTTGTAAAAGGTACCAGCCCTACTTGTCAAATTCAGAGAAAGAGGAACCTTCTTCCTGGTACATGCCGTGATGTGCCGCCAGCCTTCATCTTTAACAGACCTTTGGCTAACAGTCCTTTGACTAATTACCTTACAGGGTCCTGAGTCCATCTGCTTCTGCACCATAATGGAGGTTCAAGACTTCTGTGAGTCTGAGACTGTAGTGTGGCTGAAAATAACCACTCTATCTCTTACTCATTCACTCAGATACTGCGTAGCCTGCTCACTTCCTGGAGCTCCACCTGCAACACAGCTCCTCAAACACAGCACATTTTGCAAAATAGCACTTTGTGGTCCCAGTCTCACAAAGAAGCTTCAGGCACTGCTGGCAGCCTGTGACCTGGAAAACTACATCTGCCATCAGCAGGTGTGGCTGGCTGGAGCCTCTGACATGGCTGGGCCAGTGACCCTCGAAGCTACAGGGGTCAAGATTGATGGCCATGTCAACAACTAAGGAAGCTTAAACTACTATGCTAATAACACTGGAGCTAGAAGGATCTTTTTGCTCTTCCTTACCAGGTACTCGGTTAATTTGCTGCCTCTGTTGGCTCCACCCAAACGGCTGGAGAGGAGCCCTTCCTGCATGACCTGTTGTGCAAACTGACGTGCCATGCTCCAGGTTGCTCGTGTGCTCCTGGAGCCATTTAAGTCTCCCATGGTTGCTCCTGGCACCCATCCTTGCCTCATTGGCTGCTGAGGGCTTCCAGATCCTGACAAGGCTGGGGGCTGCTTCAGGTGTTCCTGAACAGGGAAACCCCCCTGTACAGCTCAGTCTAAACCCCCAGATTTTTCTTCAGTCATGGCTGCTTTGTGGACTTGCCCTCATTTTAATTCAAATGATGATTTCATACTTTGAGCTATACTCTGCAAAAGCTGGAGGAGTCAAAATAATACATTGTCAGATGCAGATGTCACTGTTTTAACCAAAGCAGCAGTCTTCTGGTCATATCACACATGAATGTGGAAAACTAGGCCAAAATGGAGCTCACAAACACCAGTCAAATAAATGGCTACTATAAATGTAAACAAGTGGGAATAGATCAAAAAATTCCCAAACCAGAAAAGAAATATTTTAAAAAGTAAAATAATTGTTTGCCCTGTAAAACATCTGTAATATTTTGACTTTATTTTCCTTATGGGAAGGAAAATTGGTGGTGAATAGGTTACAACATTTCCGTGATGCCAGCCTTTTCTCTATGGAGAGCAAAGGCATGATTTCTAGCTCAGGCTAAAATTGGGTATTTCCATTGTTTGCATTTCCAAACCTTCCTCTAGCCATTATTTTGTTTCTTCTGTCAGGTCCACTGTTCCCTGCCTTTGCTCTCTGCTTCATGTTCTGACTGTTTGTCATTTGCAGGTCACAGAATCATAGAAAGGGTTGGAACTGACCTCAAAGATCATCTAGTTCCGACCCCTTTGCTATGAGCAGGGATACCTTTCACTAGACCAGGTTGCTCAGAGCTGGAACACTTAGAGGGATCACAGCTGGCCTCTGCTTCCAGAAACACCCAGAACCCAGTGGTATCTTCCTGCCCACTTTCCTCACTTTTAATTTCTGAGTGAGCTGTGTTTTGGGCTGTGACTTCCTCTCTCTCCTATTAGTCCAGATAAATACATCACTGCTCCAGCATTTAAAGGAGGAGAACCTGAGAAAGTTGGTAATCGGTTGCATCAGCTTCAAAGATCCATGTGCCATCCCAACACCCATGATGTCCTTGTATTATATTCACAAGTGCTAAATGGATATATATATATATTTAATAGGCCCTTATAAATTTCAAACTTGTATATGTTCAGAATACAAATTATCATATATCTTTTCTTATTTTGGAGAAAGTCACATTTAATTGAAAAACAAGTCTTTCACATTGTTTTTTCTGATAACTTACAGACTTTTCTGTTGCCTTTTCTATCTCTAATTTTATATTACATGAGAGAGGTTGGTTGAAAATATAATGATACCATGATCATTTTCTGTTAAATTCATTGTTCACTTCTATTCTGAAATTTAGCTGACACCTATTTACATTTCTGTGGTATTATATTGAAATTATCCTTAGAAATCCATGCATTTGTTTTCCTAAGTAAATTACACTTTACTTTTAAAAAGTAAAGGAAATACCCCATTAGTGGTACTGAATAACTGATAAATTTTGTGCTTCTTGAGCTTCTCTCAAAACTAGAGTTTATTTCTATTTGCACTTATATTTCTAACCCAGTGCTTGGCTTTGGAGGAGAACAAAAAACCTTTTCTTAAGGATCTGTTTAAATCAGGTTACTTGTTTAAATGTCCCATTAAAAAAAATCATTCTGAGTAAATCATTACATTGTATTTTTCATTATGTATGTGTTGTAGAAAAAAAAGCTGGTCTTCATTCCATATATCACTATCATTGTCTTTAAAAGCCTGAATGGTTTCATTGAACTCAAATTGAGAGACTGCTGAAGTTCAATGACATAGTGAGAGGCATCTGCTGGAAATTTTGTTCTTGTAACATACTATTTCAGCACTGAGAACAACACCAAGGATTTGAGCCTATATGTCTTTCACATTTAGAATTCCTATCCAAGTCAGGGGAAATCTTCATGGAGCAGAAAAGTGTAATAGTATAATTATTCATCTGCAGCAAAAATGGCATATTATTCTAACACCTATTAAAATTGAAACCTTTGTAAGTTTCTATCTCAACAATTTTGAAAGCAGTAAAATATGTGCAGAAATTGTTAAGTATTTTTTTCTTTTCTGAATAATAAAATTTTGCCCTTAAAAGTTTACAGAAAGTCAAATACTAGTCAAATATTTTCTCCATACTATGGTGTCTATCTTGATACACTGTTTTTGTTAGCAAAAATGTAGGAAATTACAGAAAAAACCTAGTAAATAAAATTCAGTGTCTCAATTCCCTTTTATTTTAAAAATAAATTTAACTGATACTAAATCAAAGCATTTTATATTGTGATTTATTGGCAGTGCAACGTGTTGAGTTTCAAGTGTTCATCTCCTGAAGGGGAAAAGACACTCTGAAATTACACTCAGAAGATGTGAATAACTCTGGTACTTCTTACTCATTCATTGCTTAACAAATAGTGTTAGTTATTGTAGATATGAAGATAAGGACTTGTTGAAAGTGTTCACAAATAACTTTTCCATTTTCTGACTAATGTATCATCTCTAGATGACAGCAAATGGAGTGAGGCAACCGACAATCACTTCATTCATTATCTGGTATGCATGAGAGTGTCTGTCTCTCTTGTCTCCCATACAGCTCTGCCAGGATGGGGCTATGACCCAGAACTCTGAAAAGTAGATATCATCATACTGGCTGTCACAACTGGCCCACTCTTTTTTTAGGAACCAATTTCTATCAAAAGCAGTAGTGTAAGCTACTAGATCCTTGCAGAAGTTGTTTACAGGATAATTTGTTTAAAGGCTGTCTCTTGTTTCCAAGGGATATTGCGCTTCTGCTTGGAACAATGAGAAGGTGTGGTCCTTCCCAAACACCTGATTTTACTGTAATATTTAGTATTGTAACTGTGGACTTACATGTTATTATTCTTACCCTATTGTTACCACCCCATATGAATTTATAGGTCCTGTTTATGTGTAATGGTGATAGGAGTTAGAAATGTCTGATCCTGCTAAACACAGGACCCTTAGCCTTCACCTTGGAAGGTTTTGTCGTCACACTTAGCTTTGAGCATGTGAGTCCAAATTTTACCTGTATTATGGCTCCAACATCTTGGCAAAGAGCTGCTCCAGCCTGAGGGCTGTGTGCCTCAGCTCCACCTTAAATCTTTCAATCTGGTCCAGCATTATGCCTGGGAAAGGTGCCAGATCAGTGTCACCCAAGGCTGAAGCTCTACCATACACTCATGAAAAGGCAATGCTAGACTTTTCACACATCTCAGCAAACAGTGCTGTACAGAAGGAGCCGTGTCTTCCCTGACAAAGTGCTTCAACTGCGGGGTCATTCAGATTGATCCAAAGAGTCAAGAGCCTCAGTTCTCCAGCTTAGACTGAGCAGTCCATGTCCGCTAATTTATTTGATGTTACACCTCTATAAACAGCTGTCTAGCACAGATAGTGCTTGTTTTGACCAAGAGGTAATACAGGTTCAAGAGAATGTGGAACTAGATTCCAGACTATGCAAACCAGTTAAAACAAGTCAAGTATCTTTCCTAAGACCAGCCTGCACTGTCCTCCCTTGCTAAAAGACTCCTCAGTGCTGCAACCTGGCAGTCAGCAGACTATAGTGCTGAGAGAGAATTTCAAATCCAAAGATTGTCCTGATCTTAAAATGTCAACAAAACACCTGTTCTAGTATCAGGAGGCGACTGATGAACCACAAACATAGTTTTTAATTATGTACAGGTTACTATATGGGAAGTTTAAATCACGAATGTCAAATTTTTGGTGTAAACTTATAAAGCAGTGAGTGCTTAGTCTGCCAAAACACTCAGGTAATGCCTTGTACGACAGGCTACTGGTAATACTCAGCAGCACAGACCCTGCAGTGCCCTGCTGTCTCTCCTGTGACAAGCAGAGTATTGATCCCCAACATCTCCACTGCCTCAATCAGTCTCTCTTTTAGATGTATGGCATTTTGTTGAGGTTTAAGTCTCCTGTAGAATTTTTTCCCCCTCCCAAGTTGCTAGGAGACTAAGTGCTGAGTGCTTAACCTGGACAAAAGAACTGATAACTTAGTTTGGGGGAGGGAAAAAAGCTCCCGGAGAGAGCTGAGGGTGGGGGGATCTCGCGGCTCTTCTTCTTCTGGGGGGAGCACCGATCGGGCCACGGCTGGCTGCTGGAGTCCACGGGTAACGGAGGAGTCTGATCCTGGGAATTCTATCATCTGTTGGAGTGCCCAGGAATTCGGAGTTTCTTCGCTGTCCTGCTGGATTTTGGGTGAGCCCGGGTCCAGCCGCTGCGGCTTCTCCGGCACTGCCACCTCTGCCTGCCGAGGACACCCCGTGCCTGCGGAGGACAGTCCACCGCGCCCGGCTTCCAGCCATCAGCGCCGGAGCTTCCACCGTGTGCCCTCGGGGTTCTTGGTTCTGTTCTACTATTGTTATAATTGCTGTTGTTTTTTTGTCTGTCCTGTTATATTTACTAGTAAAGGACTGTTATTCTTTTTTTCCCCATAGCTCTGACTGAAAAGTTTTATTCTTAATCTTCCAAATTATAATAACACGGAGGGAAGGATTCAAATTCCTCATTTCCTAGAGAGGCCTGCCTCTCCTTAGCAGACACCTGTCTTTTCAAAACCAAGACACATTTTGAAAAGCAGACCTAATGCTAGGTCAAACCCAGATCATTTATTTTCTCCGGCAATCCCTTCTGAAACCCTTCATGGGATGGAAATGCTTGTGGTGCAGGAATATTGATAAGTGCTGCATATAAACTGTCTTTAGTTCCAGTGAGCAGACAGAACCTGTCCGTGTCCCTTAGGTTCTACCTTGCCTTTGTTGATCAAGCGATCTGATGCTTGAATTGTTCTTAGAGGCTTGGCTTTCAATAATACAAATCAAAACAAAACATTGTTTTATTGAAAGCAAATAGTAAACGCAATCTGTGGCTTGGGGTGCTCAGGTTGGTTATTAGGAAATGAGAGTGGTAGAGAAACAGCAGTGGTAGAGGTTATGGAGAGAAAGTAGTTTATCCCACCCATGGGGATTTTGAGCAGCTCTCTGACCTGATCCTGAGTTGGTGATGGTCCTGTTTCAAGTGAGAAGCCACACTAAAAAATGTCCATAAATACCTAAATAAATAATGTAATGTGTGTCCATTTTGCTGCATTCTTAGGATTACTGAAATTACCATTCTGGTTTGAAAAAGAAAAGCAGTTGTTAAGCCCAGATATTTAAAATGGAGAAAACCATTTTTCCAGTAGTGGCTAATTGTCATGGGTTAGTACAGTTTAGTACTAAGACCAAAATTTAGTGAATGTGAAACCACTACACTAACACAAAAGGAAGAACAAATATAGATTTTAATAGAGGTATATTAAAATGAAAATTAAAATGGCCACAGATAGCTACAGTGGGAATGTCTCCCTCCTCACCAGTCCACAGAGGTTTGCACATATGGTAGCCCGCTTTGCATTGCTTGGGAACTTTATCACAACGTTTGCAAAAAGTGATTTGTGTTTTGGGACAGTAATTCATTTTTTAGAAACTTTCTTTTTATTCACTGCTAGAGATGGGCTGAAGCCAGTTGTGCCTGAAATGAAACCAAAGGCCTCATGAGCAGATGGCCTAGCATGTTCAGTAAAAGTGCTGTTTGGAAATGTGATGTATTCTTCACTAATGAAGAACCTTGAGGACTATCCTCTCTGTTTACCATCAGCCTCTGAATGTGTATCATTCCCTTATTCTCACAGGCACTGCTGCAGATGAGATATAAGAAGCAGGTGTAGCACTAAGATTAAAAGTCACATTATTTTTAGGTATTCTGTATTAATTATATTAGATTTGGGGGTTTTGTTTTCATAATACCTAACAACACAAATACTTCTAGGGGTTGACTTGTCTATATATATGAACTGGAATATATCTGCATACGTAAATTGGAACCACACTAAATGGACATTATGATATTCCTTTCAGTGTCTTTAGCGTAGGCTGATTTTTATCTTAATTTTTTCAGGGTAGGGTGGGGAGGAAGAGAAGGAGACATAGTTCCTACACGCTTTCAGCCATTTGGAAGGTTAAAGCTTCCTTCTCCATCCACTCCTTTCTTCCAGTTAATGTAATGTTTGCCTGGCTTCCAGTGTCAGACCTCAGTGTGGCTCCTGCCACATCACCACCTGCCATTTCAACACAGACTATTATGTTTGAGATCAGGACACTTAAGTAAGTGTGTTTTAATGGACAAAGTAGGTGTCTACTGGTAAGGTGGAGAGTTAAACTCCCTCACTCTCTATGGTAAATGGTGAGGACTATCCTTGAATGGACAGGCATTAGCATCTTTATTTCTGGGCCCCACTCAGCATAGCTCTACAGTAAGCACCAAGTGGACACTGAAAAGCAGATGTAAATGCCGACAAAAGAAGTTTAATTTAAGGTGTTTTAAGTACGGAACTGAATCCCACCCTGGTTGATTGCCAGCAGTACTTTTCTCTTCTCCCCCAAATTGTCACTCATCTGTTTGAATTTCCATTTCACTTGTTTACTTGTTCCCCTTGCTCCTACATGTCTTATTTAATTCCTTGTTTTGTTGTCTCATATCATCATTTGTTCTGGAACAATGTGTTCAAAATCTGTTCTTGAACAAGACAACCTTTGTTTGTACCTGGCTGAACTGTCGCTCTGATAAAGTGCCTTCCTCCTCCTCCTGACAGTAAGTTTGACAAAAATCATTTATCCTCTCACCTCAGCTTCATATTTAATGTACAAACATGCTTGTTTGTTTGTTTGCTTGTTTTCCGAGGGAGGGAGATTAGTCATTAAATTTTAGTTCTGTTAGAGGAAAGTGAATTTTTAATAACTGATTGATGTTTTAGCTATCAGTTTCTAAACTGACACTGCCTACAGTCTTGTTAACATGCCTGATCTTCAGTCATGCTAATTTTTAAACCCTTTACAATCAAAGAGAGCTGTGGAAGTTTAATGTGTCTCCTGATTTTTGTGAAGGGTTTCCCCCACGGTGGTTTGTGACTGTGTCTATATGAACAACACAACAAAAGTGAAACAGAATCCGTGTGCAATGCACAAATCAAAACAATAACACTGAAGAATCCTCACATTCCCCCAGATGCAGCTCTCCAAGCAAATGTGAGAAGGCTAGCTCACACAGAACAAAACTATATGCTATATTCTAAGCATCACTGTGCTAGTTTAAATCTGGAATGATTTCATCTGCTTTACTCCAGCCCAACCAAGATCAGGATATGCCTGTATGGTCAATACAGTAGGCATGTTGACCTAAACCTTCTGGAAATAAAAAAATACTGTCAGGAACAGTCCTCTTGTAGGGAAACAGACAAAACCACCTGACTTTAAACAGACTTTTAAAAAACACATCTCTTATGAAAGCTCTTGGGAGCAGGAGTTCTTTCAGTCTCCCGGGGCATAGCAAGCAAAGGAAGGTAAGTTATCTTGACACCAAGTCCTCGAGCAGCAGATCTTTTGGGGAATGAACAAAGTGCTCTGTAGAGCCAGCCTGGCTTATCCTCAGAGTCATCTGTATCCTTGAAAAGTACAGCTGGGGTTAGGGAAGCTGCAGAGAACACTTATGTTAGACTGACATGCTTCTCCAAGGAAAGGAATCATCATGGACTCAGTTTCAGGATAAGTATTTTAGTGTTTGCTCCTGAGGGGAGTTTCTATCATAAACCATTGATTTGCATGGAGCTTATTGTTAGATATAAGATTGTTGGCATGGCTTTTTCTTTTAATTATTTTTTTCTTTGAAAAAGAGAGAAAAGTACATGAAAAAATTGTGTGCTTTTCAAGAATTTTCCTTATTACAGTAACCCTGTGTGAGTTATTTCCAGCAATCCTGAACTTTGAACTGGGAATCTTTATCATACTAAATAGTTACTATGTTGTGCAAATAAATATATACGTATGAACGTGTACAAATTTCAAAAAATATTTCTTTACACTGTTTTGGTAATCTCATGTAATTCATTGACACTTTGGGAGTCATGCAATTTAATGCAAACAATACTCAGTTGTCCAGTCTGCCAGGAGAAATAAGTCTGTATTGTAACAAAAGAACAAAGACTATATTTTTTTTTTTGTCCTGGTTTTCTGATTCCCATTAAATAGTAAGTTACTTTTGACAGCTGTTCATTTTTAATTTTGGCCATATGGAGGCATAGTGGAAGGATGTTTCCAACATTCTACCTATCCAGGATTACTAAAAATGAGGGAAGCAAATGTTAAATCCGCAAAACCATATGAAATGAATCTTTCATTAATTTTTTTCCTCCTAGAGAAAATCAAAAAGAGAATTTCCCAAATGTACAGACTGAAATTCTCATAAAACTTGACCAGACTCTGCTAAGTGACTAGAAGCAGGAAAAACTGTTGCAATCTTGTGGTGAGTCAGTAGGATTTGGAGAGGTGGGTGTTATCGATTCAATGAGGGTACTATTCTTTGTACTTCCCCTTGCAATTTATGTTTACAAATCCATGTTTACAAATTAGTGCAGGTTTGCACCAAAACTGGAGAGTGGATGGCCCCTGCTCTTTATTTACCTGTGCTGGCAACAGAAAAGTTCACCTGTTTTCCAAAAGAGAAAGGAAAAGACACATGTCTCTACCAATACTTTCAGGCTGGTACTCCTGAAAGAAGCAATTCAAAAGCTAACATTTCATCTGTTTATTTACTACATGCCAGAGTCTGGTTTTCTCAGTTGGTTGTTAAACAAAACAGCTGTCTACTACACATCTGTTTACAAAGCATATTACCAGATTGTGCAATGAAAAATTAGGGAACCTTGTTTTAATTTGAAATGAGATGGTGCAGCAATCTTAGATCCACTATCAGTCCCTGAATCTTTGCTTTGCTGTGGAACAGTGCTGACCAAGTAACACCTGGTATCTTCCTACTATGACCTAGATCACGTGGCAGCAGCCTTTTGTCGTGTCATTTGAAGCTTGAGGAGACAAGTGATGAAAAGACAGGTCAATGGAAGATTTATCCTAATTTAGCAAATTATAGCAAATACATTGATTAGCTACTTATGTATTTTATAAATCATGATTGAGAGACCTAAACATGGAATTTGAAGACCGTTGACAAGAGGAAAATAGTTGTGCATGGTCTAAGCCTCTTCTTTCACCATGGACTGAGGTGAGGTAATTAACCTTTCCTTAGTCATGGACCAAGCATGTGTTCACAGATGAATATTGCCCTTCAGCTCTTATGAGATAAATAAAAAAGCTGCAAGAATCTCATGGAATGTCTGAGCCCTGAGTTCTGATTTGAGCCTAGCTTCTATTTGTGTAGCTTCTCACTACCTTCTTTCATTTTCTCCACATTTTTGCATGGGTTGAAAATAAATTCTTGACTTGTTAAAGATACTCTGCTAAAAAATACTTACAAGGTCTTTGAAGATGTAATGCATTGTTCCATTAAGAGAATGACCCAAACCCCATTTGAACAGAGGCCTGTCTGGTTGCTTTCTTTTGGGCGGTAGTGTGGTGAAGCCCTAAAAAACCCCCAGTCATTAGAAAGCTCTCAGCAGCTGTTCTCTGAAAATCAGAGCCACTGAAGACAGTTGCAATACCAGTTGTGTTCAGATGGTTGTCAAAGCGGATCTGACAGAGCTTACTGGAGGCAAAAAGAAGCAGTGACTTTCAAAACCAAAACAAACAAACAAAACAAAACAAAAGGAAACAAAACAAGTTGTTAAATAGCAAGAGATAAGAACAGACCTGATCTCCTTTAAGTAAACCCTTTCCCTCAGTTGATCTGGACATCTTGAACTGTGCAGGGAGATATATAATCAAACTGGAATGTCTCTTACTGGGACAAAGTTTCTGGCTGTGTATGATAACAATTATTTTTTAAGTATGAAACTCATTCCTTTATGTCATGGAAAATTCCCACAACTTCTCATTTCTGAAGGGGAATTCCAGGCACACTAAGTGAAAATTGTTTAAAGGAACATCTGTTTTGTCTCATAAATTATGTGACATCTTAATAGAAACACAACATGCCTTTATGTATTTCTGTGCTTTCACCAATTTATTGCAGAGAATATTAAGGTTCTGGTTTTACTGTGCTTAAAACATCTGGTGCCAAAAGCAGCAGCAAGGAGAAGGGAAGCATGCTTATGTTATTAGACTCAACAATCTCAAAATACTGATCAGCACCCATTACTGTCTGTTGTTTCCATATTAAGTTAGTATTTTTTGTGTGACTCATTGAATATATATATATCTATAATGAACTACATATTTTAGATTATATAAGTGTTCGATCCTATTGCACAGTATTTTTAATAAACTCAATTTATAATAGTTAACAAAAGCATCATGTGGTCTAAATTCAGGCAACTTTTATAACCAGCTTGGTAACACATCTAAATTTTAATTTGGTGTCCCTGAAAACACCTGCAAGGCTTTCTTAGGATCCAATGGTAGTAGTGGGAAGAACACTGAAGTCAAGATTTTAATCCAATCCTGTAGTCTTCATGTGCTAAACAACCAGCAGGTGCAGAGCAATCAGCCCTGTCACAGTGGGAGCAACCCTTCCACCACGTTCTCGGTGACCACAGCCAAGGGACAGCGTTGAACACTGTGTAAGAGTGAGAACCAACACCTCAACACTTGGACCTGACTTCCCGGCCTAAGTAATGCCAGGAGGGAAAAGCAAATGAATAGTTGGGAATATCTACAGGTTTCTAAAGGAAGGCTTCCACTTTATGTAAAACTAAACCAGCTCCAAGTTCCAACATCTGTTTTTATGCTTTAAATTACCCCAAGTAGTTTCTTCGTTTTCCAAAATTGCACTTCCTTAAAATGCCTCCTATTATACTATTACATTTTATTGTGCATTAAACATCTGGTATCAACAGCCTAAACAACAAAAAGGCATGATTATGCTGTCAGACTTAATAATTCAGAAATATTAACCAGCTCTTATACAATCAGGAGTTTTTCATGCAAAATTGGCCCTTAATGTGTATTTTGCACTTATGAGACTTCGCACATACCAGCATAAGATAACAGTGTTCAATCTTTCATGTAACTAACAGAGTTAATTTGCCTAAATGAAATCACTTTATCAGCAATACTCTTGCCCTGCAAAAACCAAGGGATTATCATAGTCTGTTAAAACATACCAAACTGTGATCTGGAAAATGGGGGCGGGAGGGACTTCTTCTGTGCAATAATAGATTAGGAAAGCTATTTAGCCTTAAGCAAACTTGAGAGCTATGGAGGCTGAACCATGTGGAAGGAGACCATAAAGCTCCTTGCCTGTTCAGTAACCAAATGACTGCTGCTTAGTTAGCTGTAAGCTTCAGTTTGAGACCTTTTGCTCCCATATTTAATTAAAACATCATTGTCATCTTCTGTGAGTACTGAGCTGTAATACTGCAGGCCTATTCAAGATCTGTTTCTTAATTGGTCTTAAATAGGTTAATTGCAATTCAAAGAACAAGTCATTACCAGTGGGATGCAAGTGTATGATGCAATGGGACAGAGCATGAGCTATTGGCTGTAATGCCTGATGAACAGCATAGTTATTATTTTAAGGTTATGGTTGGAAACATTTTTATTGCATAGATTTCTGGAGTCCTCCTTCCTACTTTTGCTCTCTGAAATCTACCCCTGCAGCTGTTAGAAGCTTCACGTTCGCTGCTTCTGTGTCTCTGCACTAATGAAAGGGCTGGGGACACGTGGTGAATGGCAGAACACCGATAGTGGGGGGTTTAAGAGACCTTTTTCTTTCCTTTAATAATCAGTTGCAGACTCAAGACAACAGAAACCAATGAGAGTACCTGTGAAGTCTCACTGCCGACAGAAAACAGCCCTTGAACCCCCTGGGGTCCCCAGGCTGTCTGTATGAGAGTGGTATGAATATGTACCAGGGATTTAGTGGCAATGCCATTGCATTATGAACGCTTACAATAAAAGCATCCTAAAATGGTACTGCAAGTGTTTCCTGACTTGTCTAATATCACTTGATTGAATAACACTCTGCAGTTTTGTGTCTCGCACAAATAGATACTATTAATATATTATTGTTTCTGTGTGGTGGGCTCTGGAGTGCCAGCCTTTTCAGGAAATATTGAAACGGTGTTGTATATGTAAAATGTATAGTTATATAACCCTCAGAAAGTCTAAGTAATTTAGGCATTCAACTAGGCAGATACAGATTTTGCATGAATGTTTCAACGAAAGTTGCATTTTTAATCCTTTTACTGGCATCTAGTCCTGCCAGGCAGAGAATAACATCCCCTGGAAATTGAACAGAGGAAAATGTAAACCTCTTCAAGAGGCAACAAGATGACTATCTTCCCCAAATAACCTGGAGCACAAGGGGCTGGCATGTGCCTTGCCATGAGGGAGAAAAAAAAAAAAACCTGACTAACTTCACTCATGTCTGCTTCAACCTACAGGTCCTGGTACAATTGTACCACCTGACCTCTCACTGGCTGTAGTCCTGAGAAGGATAACACTCTTTCTTCTATATGTTTCAGAGTTTTATACCACTCACAGAAGTCCTGGTGTTATATGAAGGCATTTGCAGTAGCAAAGTGCAAAGAAGTATTCAGAGAATCTCCAAAGCATTTAAGGCCAAAACTCTGTTGGGGTATGGCTTTCTCAGATCAGATTTTGACATGCAGAAAATGAAGGTGTTCTTGTGTAACAAGAATATAACAAAGATAAATTGTATATTTTAGTTTCTGAGGCTGAAAGGCTTTCCCATGGCTTTTTGAAGCATTTCCTAATTCCATTTTCCTCTGAGATGTTCTTTAGCCAGATTCCCTGAACAGAGAACACTGTGTTCCCAGCTTCACTCGTAGCTTTCTGGTCAGTGTAGTCTCCAAAGAACTTAGCTGTCAGCAGGATTCATAGATACAAATTTGATGCAACATGGGGTTAAACCATGAATTATTTGCAAAATTAGGACAAAGGTCTTAGTTGGCATTGAAACATGCTTTCAGGACAGTGGAGAGCTGAAGTGCAATTCTGTATTTAGGAAGTTGCTGTCTCCCGCTATTCTGGCTGGTACTTTACTGGTTTGTAATAGCTCCAGACAATAGAGTTTGCTGTCATGACCAGATAAATCTGTATTCTTCCTCTTATTCTTGCATTTGACATAATAATTACCTAAAGAGCTTATTTTCAAGGAGGCACAAAAAAGCATGTTTAAAATGCCTGAGCAAACACCCCAAGCATGCAGGCAGTGGCAATGTAGCAAGTGGATGGCAAAGAGAAGGTTATTTTTAGGACTTTGCAAAACTAAATCTGAAGACTCAAAATATGTCACATAGGTCACTGAACAGCTGTTAGACTGTGAGCACTCTCAGTCTGCATTCAAATCACTGAGTTGGAGTTAAGAGAACAGATTTTCAAATACTGTGCATCCTCCTTCAATTGCTTTTGTTTATCATAGAATCATATAAACATAGAATGTTAAGGGATTGGAATGGACTTTAAGGATCACCTAGTCCCCCACTTCCTTGTATATGGACACCTCACACTAGACCAGGTTGCTCCAGGCCTTATCCAACTTGGATTTGAGCACTGCCAGGGTTGGGGCACACACAGCCTCCCAGGACAACCTGTTCCAGTGCCTAACCACCCTCACAATGAGAAATTCCTTCCTAATATTGAACCTAAATTTGCCCTCTTTCAATTTGTACCCATTTCTCCTTGTCCTATTGCTCCAGTTCCTGATGAAGAGTCCCTCTTTGGTTTCCCAGTACACTCCTTCTGATACTAGAGGTTTCCAGGGAGGCCTTCATGCAACCTTCTCTTCTCCAAGCTGAACAGCCCCAGCTTCCTCAGCCTGTCTTTGTAAGGGCAGTGTTCCAGTGCTCTGATCAACTTTGTGGCTCTCCTCTGGGCTTGCACCAACAGTTCCGTGTCCTTATGTTGGAGGCACTGGAACTGTGCTCAGCAGTTCAGGTGGGGTCTCACAGGAGCAGAGGGGGAGAATCACCCCCTTTGTCCTCCTGGCCACTCTGCTTTTGATACTGCCCAGGAATCAGTTGGCTTGAAGTATTACGACTCTGAAATTTTACAATAATTGTAAGTTTTCAACTCTGAAAAAGTGGCACCCACACTGTGGGGGATGTATTTGACCATATAGACATTTGCGGAGGAGACTGCATATGAGTTACTTGCCTTGGCCCCTTTGTTAGCGACAGAAAGACATCCTCTTTCAAGTTGTGATCCATCCCATCATAAAGCAGATGTCAAAGACTGGTCAGATATGTTCTCCTTTTCTCTTGACCACTGAAGAAGCCAAGAAAAACAGATATACCCATCAGTTACTGCAGATATCCAAATTTTTTGAGGTTATACCGTCTTTACACCTGTCCTAAGAAAGTCAGAAAAAGAACCACATTTTTTATTACGTTATTGTTCAGGGAAACTGGGTTCAGGAGAACTCTAAGCAATAAAACCCAAACAGAAAGTTTTCACAAACTAAATTGCGTCTTTAGAGGTTCATTTAGATGACAGCAGCAATATGAGGACTGAAAGGAAAACTCAGTCTCAAACTTTCCAGAGAAGGTGAAGATAAATACAATATCATTAGTCTTGAGTCTTTTGGCAGTGGGAGGGCCAGCATCCTCCAAAACTGCCAAGAAAACAAGTGACAGAATTATTGCTGATCACTACCTGCAGAGATTAAAGACTTTCACAAGTCAGGGTTTGCAGGCAGCAGTAAATCTCCCATCAGAACAGCTGAGAAACTGCCATTGAGGAAACAAGATTTTAGGTACACAGGTCTTTCCTCTAAAGCATTGTGCTTTTTCAAAAAAAGATGGGTAACCTCTGAGCTAAATACAAATGGAGAACACTGGCCAGGTTCCACAGTACCCACTAACATGAGGCCATATTTTATGCACATTTAATGCTACACTATTAAATAGCCTTTCTTATATCAGTTTGTTATTTGTGGAATATGGTTCTATGTGAATACTAATCTCTTGCTGATTAATAACAACACTATTCTATCATTTGTGAAACTTTAGTCACATGAAAAGAACAAAAGGTTCACAAATGTGGTTAGGAACAAACACAGAAAAAACATTACAGTAAGTCAGCTGTTGGGGCAAACTGAAGAGTCATGTAACCTGGACACATCAGTGTCTGTGTGAAGGTATTTGCTGTATTTTTCCTACATATTTTCTGTTCATATTTTCTCAATTTCCACTCTCCTCCACTGGCAGAGATGATTGAAATCTACAGTACAACCTGATAAATATCTCTTTAAAAAAGGAACATGACAGAAACAAAGCCTTATACTTGAAATCTAAACGACCATTGTGTCCAATTCTTTCTGCTACTGTAAATTAAGAAAACAATAAATCTAGGATTTTAAGTTATTTCTATAAAGCACAGGATTTCATTCTTTCTAGCCCAACAAGATACTTCCCCTTGATAATACATAAAGTATAGTAAATATTTGGGAAAAATCAAACAGAAGTTTTCCTACAGAAATCCAAGGGTACCTGACCTTATTACCAATCCTAATTTGGCAAATGTGAACTGCCTGTGTTTTTACAAGGTAAATGCAAGGCATTTTTATATTTTCATTTGCTCTTTTCCATTTGTCTAGAGGTTGGTAGCCTCTAAAAGGAACGTGTATATTAAAGTACCATCTACATTCTTTCTTGCATTACTTACAGCTGCAATTTTATAATTTTATAAGTCAATCACTTTCCTCTTACTCTACAGATTCCTTGCCTTTCAGAATTATTCTTTATATGATTATAGTTTTTAACTTAGAAACAAACTTATATGTACCAGGACATAAGTTGTCCTGAATGTCTGAAAAAGAATCAGGAAAGAAGAACATAACAGGAAGGACAGTTAGGAATCGAACATGTTTTTCAAGTTGCAAGAATCATTCTTCTGCCAAGGGTCCAGAAAAGGGAAAAAAATTTAAGCATAAATTCTAACACTGTGAATGTAAACACTAATAAAGATATATTTAAAAAAAATGAAAACTGTATGATAAAAGTAAAAAAGCAATAACAAGAATGTTTGTCATAAACAGAGAAGAAATTGCGTGAAACAACTTTTGAGGGCTGAGAAATTATTCAAATATGAATAGATCCGTCAAGAATCAAAATGCCATAGGAAAAAATCTGAGTAATTTCTCTGTGTTGATGGCTGCTCTAGAAGAGGACAAACAGGATCTTGTACAGGAACTTTTCTGTACAAGGAATAAGTTGTAGAAAGAAGTATCAAGAATCCTGATAAGGAGAGAATGTCACTACAGTCTTGCAGGGAGCCTATTCTAGAGGCTGGAGAGGAGGCTGGAGCCTCTTCTCTTGGAATTAAAAACGATCTGGAAAGAGGTGGGATGAAGTTGCGGATGATTCAAAACCATTGATGGTAGTAAATGACGACAAGGAGTTACAAAAGGATCTCATAGTACTGAATGACTAAGAATAATACAGGAAATTCAATATTTCAATAGGAAATGTGCATCAAGTAATGCACATAGGGGAAAAAAATCATCAACTATGCGTAAACAGTGAGATGCTTTAATTTAGCTATTACTGCTCAACAAAGAGATCCTCGCTCATTGTGGGTAAGAAGATTTAAGCTTATTAGTCAGAGGCAATAAAAAAATCCCAGACAGATTGTTAGAAAATATTGGGAAAAGAATCAAAAACAAACCAGGAAGATCACTATGCTCTTGTGAATCCCTGTGTGTCCCATGAGTTGTGCATGCTGCTGGTTTCTTCTGTTTCAGGAAGGATACAGCAGAAGAAGAGTGGGAAAGTGGTGATCAGAAGAACAGAGAAAGGCGTCCTTCATGAATAGAGCTTATACAGACACAACTCTGCTCAGTCTGGGAAAGTTTGAGGGCAAGTCTGTAAAGTCACAAACCCAGAGATGAAGAACTGGGAACAAATAGTTGCCGCCTCTCTCTGTTACAGAAAAAAAAAAAAAAAAAAAAAAAGCATAAACAGGCAGCAAAACAAAAATAAATGATTTTTTGACATGGTAATTAAGTTGCAGAGCTCATTTCAAGGATAGCATAGATTCTGTACATGGGTGTAAAAATAGGGCTATTTAAGTGGAAAGATGTGGCTGGCATGTCCAGCCCATAAAGTATGTGAGACTGCACAAAATTAGAGTGTGTTTGAGGGGAATGTTGAAATGTGCATGCTCTAGCATTGTCATTCATTATTAAAGAGCATATATTGGACAGAATAAACTGTGGCCTGACCCTGTATGAGGAGATGTACAAAGTCCAGTATGCCCCAGAAGCCTTCCAGGCTTTCACCATCTCTAGTTGGTGCCTGTATGGTAGATACAAGTGTCTTGAACTAAGTGGTGATTTTTCTATTTGAGAAACATCTTTAAGAAACAACACTGCCTTTATGTGCTACATGGGATCACTTAGTAAGAATGAAGAAGAGGTTTTTATGAAGAGAAAAATATTAAGAGTGACAGTTACTGTCCTCGTCTGGGGACTGGAGAGGGATTAGAAAATCTGAGAAATTTCAGAAAACAGACTTTTCTTTCGTTCTCTTAATAAACATCCAAACTCTGTAAGGCAATAAGTCCAGTTGTAAGTTATGTCTTACCTATCTCTGGTAATAGATGCAAACATCTCTCCTTATAGTCTCTCTTAATGATGGACTTTCTTCTTTGCAGACAAACATTTTGTTCATTTTTGGTTTTAGAGATGCTATAAATCTTACCTCATGCTTGGTGCTAAAACTGCTTGCAGCAGAAATGGGAAAACAATGGTTGCAGGAAAGATTATGCTTCAAGAAATGAAACTAACATAGTACCAAAGCCTTCTGTAGCAATAATTTTACTGTGTCCCAGTATTTGGGGTCTTTGTGCTGTGTTATTTCCCACATCTGGGCCTTGGCAGGTGGAGAGGTACACTTAACTTCCTTCAGCTCCCTGCCATTATACTGTATTTGTTTTCACTGTTTGCACAGATGTAACTGTAAAAACTTCACTTGAATGGGAGCTGTGAGAGCTTGGGAAAACCCACCTGGAAAACCAGCTTGTTTTTTTTTTTAATATGTTTTGTTGAAAATAACTTACCAAACTTGTAGGCTTAGGAAGAGCTTAAATAAAACCAATGTAGAGTTTTAAATGGGGGAGGGTGGAAAGGTTCATGAAGCAGAAGTACAAAACCATAGTAAAAAGAATAGATGGCCAATAATTAATGGGGAGTCAGAAGCAGATGGTGCCACTCATCATTGATTTTGTAGATGATATGTATAAAGAGCATAGAATGGGACAGTGCAACCACCAAAAAGTTGAGCAAGAGTTTTTCTCACCCCTCTGCCCTGGAAAGGATGCATACCTGCTGCCTTCCTGCCAACATGCTGAGGCTGTGGGAAGCAGGCTGGACTCTGAAAAATAGCAGTCTAGGACTAAGGATTCGATGAGACTCACAGATTCAGCATGGACATTTTGTGTCCACTGGTGACAAATGAAAAGTGTCGCTTTATGGCTGCTAGCTGTGAAGACACCGTGGCTTTACAGCAGCAGCAGTGCAGACGCTTCCAGGCCAAAGATGGGCTTTCAAAGTACCCATGAAATTCTTCTCATGTGGAGCAAGGCTGTACAGATGTGTTGTGGAAATGAAGGGTTTGAAAAGGGGAGCAGTGAGTTGTTCCTGGCCAGGAGGGAAGAGCAAAGTTTCAATGTTTGGAATGAGTCAGCTTCCCTGTCTAATCAATGGTGGCAGGAGCACCTCTGTATGCTAACTCTGTACAGAGTTACTCTTACAAGTTCAGCATGAGCACAAGAAATTTCATACAAGAAATGATTGGATAGGAGTATTGCAAAGAAATCTGTGGTAAGGTCATGGATTAAGGAGTGAATAATTTTTGCTTTTGTTTCATTTGAAAAGGCAATATTCACAGTACCCTAGACGTACCCATACCATTTTCCTCCCTAGGAATCCTCTTGCTTCCCAAGAGCAAGGGCCAACACTTCAAAATTGAGCTGGATGCCAAATGATAATGAATAGAAGGGAAAATTTTCCAGCAACTTAAAACCAGAAACACTAGCGCTTCCCATCTTCTTTGGAAAATAAGGTGTATCCTAGGATGAAATCTCCAAAGTATGAACGTGTACCATTCATTTTTGCAAAAGTCACTTTATTTTAGAATAAACCTCTTGTTTTAATTTGTGGAGGGTGTGACTATTTAGACAATTACTGGTGATGGAAATGGGAAACCCAAAGGCTCAGTAATTTTAGCCCTTGGGGGAAGAACAAACAAAATTGATGCTATTTGCAGTACAGAATTAGCCAAACACAGGCATGATACACACTTACAGAAGGGCATCAATGTCCCAAAGAACTAAATGTGATGAAGATAGGAAAAAAATATTCAAAATATAAGGAAGGAGGATTTTTTGCATCATAAATGAATAGAACAGATCATTTCAAGGATATGTTGGGGTTTTAGAATGCATGAAGTGTTTCATACTGTCCTTTGAGTAAATTATTCTTAGTTGGATGACTTCTTAAAGGTTTGGAAACAGAAAGCAGGTTTGAAATTTCAATTTTACACTCATGATTTAAGTAAATGTTTTTGAAGGAGTAGCTCAGTTCCATATCTGACCACAGTGGGCAAAATTAAGAAAAAAAAAAATTTAAAAAAAATTCAAAAATAAATTTTAAAAAAAAGTAGGTTAGAGGCCTAGTGCTGATGCAGTATAAATGGGTGTCACTTCTTTGATTTTAATTTTGCTAAGCCACTTTGGACCTAACTATCTGGGAAATTTTTCAATCTATCATGTACTTAGCCTGAATTTAAAAGCTAGGCAATCTTATTTTTCTTCCAACCCTATTTCTCTGAAGTGTCAATGTGTGTTTTTTGCAAAAGGATATGAAAATTAAACTGTGAGGTCACATCGTCCTATTCATAAATCTGCAGCCTCTAAGGTCGTGATCTGCCCTAGAATTCTTTTTTGTTGGTGTCCCTTTTGGGAACAAACCTCAAAATTATTCTTAGCATAATTTATGACTTAGCATACTTAGAATTTTGCTTTTTTCTTTTGTAGATTTATTGACCCATTTCCCAAAAGCATGGATTTGTCAGGCTTTGGCATTGTCTGTAGTACGGAACTTTGAGCATCTGTTATTGGAAGTGGTTGCTTTTCTGTCTATACCTTGCTGCATATCAGGGTGTAAACTCCATTTCAGCATGTGAACAACACATCATTTTCATCCAAAAGAAAAGTGAGCAGTAGAAAAGAGCCAGAGGAGCTTGAGGCATATCCATAGCATATCCATAGCAAAGCTCAGAAGGCAGGTAAAGAGTCAAGCCTAAAAGCCAGATACAACTTACACTGTGTACATGTGATGCTTACAGAAGAGTCACAATGGACCAAGTGAATTTTACTAGTCTCCTGAAAGTTGTCAGAACAAAACCTATTTGGTGATATGAGTCTGTCTCTTACTTGTTTCTGTCATGGCAGAGCAATAGATATAAGCAGTTTCTTAGCGCATCTTGACTCTGCCTATTCTTAAGTTTTACAAACTACGGATGGGACTTGGAGCAAGCTGGTCTGTAGCACCATGACTGGCTCTTTGCATTATTTCAGTAAAGGATAATTCCACTGCAGTCAACTGAATTACATACAAGGAAATATTGTCTGTGTTAACAGAATCTAACTCATTCATTTCGCTGGCATAATTCACATTTTCAGTGACATGATTTGGTAGAATCAGTTATAATGGCAGTATCGTAGCTAGTTTGGAGTATATACCAAATTTAATCTATGTGCTATTGAAAACATCTTACCGGGCATTAAGGAATGTATTTTGCAACAAAATGTTTATAATAGAAATGAATCATCGGCAAACAAATCTGCTTTATTGTATCACTGAATGCAATACAACGTTATGCAATTTTTACCAGGAACAACTGTCCTCCTGCTACCATTAAGGGCATACAATTATTTGGTATTCTCCTGGGAGAGTGATTCACCCATCAGAAGCATTTCCCTTAACCTAATTTATCTGTTGCTGTCAAAAACACATATTTTTAAAACTTTATTTCTAGAGAGTCATTAAGTGATTAAAACCAAATGAGAGGAAAGCAGACAGTTGGTAGCACAACATAAATCATAATCGAAAACATCCTGGTAGTATAACACCGCCAGACATTTTGAATGGTTTGCGAGGCTCTGAAGAGTTCCATGGTAGTATGGCTTTTTAACAACCTGCTCAGTAGTTAAAGGGTATTCAGCCTGATCTGCTTTTGTTGATAGCTGATATTATTTGACATTTTAACAAGGTTCTGTATTTGCAGAAGCATCTTATGGCACCACTTTCAACATCAGAGCCTATCACAAAAAACATTTCAACTGTTTTGCAAACAAACTTTCTTCCAGTTAATAATTAAACAGAGGAACAGCTTGCAGTATATGCTTGGAACTAATTTTACTATATATAGTTGGAAATGACAAGAGCACATGAAGATGTGACTGAAGCCTGGTAGCATTTAAATACTCAGTACTTCCTCTGTTACCTTGACTAGTGTAAAGTTGGTTCCCAAGGTAAAAACTAAGTGGTCTGCTGGCATATGGTATAACCTCCATTTGAGCGCTAAAAGCTGGATACTGTTTTTGTGAAACAGATGTTGTTGAGTGCAGCAATGCACAACTGACTCTATCTAACAGCTGGGAATCCTTCGTGACCCATATAGCTAGAAATAAACATGGTCCTATGCTTGGCAAAAGTGTAAGGAAGCAAATTTTCATTTGTTAAGGGCTTATCAAAATGAAGAATAAATGTTTTTAGCCATAAACTGATTTTATTCACAAGAGTAATCTTTCCAGCAGCTTATGCGATGGCCTCATAATATTACAGGCACCCTTTGCCAGATGAAGGCTGCAGTTGCACTGACATATAGTGCAGATGGAAAATAAACATCTGCCTCAATCAAGAGAGAAGACCAAAGACAAGGTTGACGAATATTATCTGGCATGACTATCTTTGCAGGAAAGCATATAAATGCTACAGGACCAAAACCACTGGCATCGTCTGGTGTTGTCCTTATGTGGTTACTGACCATGAAGAGAGATGATTAGTATGCACTCTCCAAGGAGGAGTAGTGCAGATGCTCAGGATGATATGATTCCAACTCACTAGTATGTGTTTTGCTACAGCCATACTATGCTAGCCACAGAGCAGTTGGAAATATTTTTGTTCTCAGCATTTCAATGGCAATTTGTATCCTCAAATATACTTCTTTTTGGGGGGGCATCAGGAAAGAGGATGTTTAGTAGCAATTACCTTGCTAAGCATAATTAAGAAATTGATATAGTGGCAATTTTCAGCAATTTTTTCTTAAATATGTTCAGGAAAATAATATTTCTGTCCTGCTTTGAACACAGCACGTTTAGAGAAAGAGTTAAATGTAAAGATCGTTCGATTGACAGCATACTGTTTGACTTATTTCCATTATACCTTTGGGGGAGGGAGTAGTAGACATTTAAGGTAACTCTACGTGTGTGCATGAATGCACAAACCTACCGAGCCAATATGGGATTCCTCTGATTGTCTGATTCTCCCACAAAGGACTACACACCTCAGGATAGCTGTAGCTTCACAGGTTTTGTTTATCTAGGAGCCTTTCTTTGTCAGAGTAAAATAGGAATCTTACCTGGTTTTGGACATTTTGATGGCTTCTGATTTCATATCTAATTTTTGACACTGTAAGTTCAAACTGCCTGTGATTTGCTCCAGAATAGAGTTACCCAGGAGGGGCATATTAATGATTGTTCAGTCTTAATTAGTGGTTTTGATCTGGTAAGAATGACATGCATGATGCGTATTAGCTAAATTAGTGGGAAATTATTAAAGACAGAAAACAAATTTAGCATGAGGATGAAGGTGTAAATTTGAAAGTTGAAGATTTCAGATCTAAACAAATCCTGGCGAACTACCAGCAATATGCCCAACAGAGTTAAAAAAAACCCCAACCACCTCATGATATTGAACAGTGTTTCCATTAAGCTCCAGAACTCTGAGCCACAGAAGAATCTTTGTTTTGTTTAAGAAATAATAATTTACTTTGTAGATATTACCTAAAAGGCGAGATTTCAAAGCCCAAAAATAAGAAAGGAAGAGGAAAGAGAAAAGGAAAAGGAAAAGGAAAAGGAAAAGGAAAAGGAAAAGGAAAAGGAAAAGGAAAAGGAAAAGGAAAAAGGAAAAAGGAAAAAGGAAAAAGGAAAAGGAACCAACACATCCAATCTCAGTGTTTATTACAGTCTCCTGCTTGTCTATGTGTTTTCTTATTCTTTTCTACTTTACAAACAGAACTTCTCCACTTTGAGGAATGTTCCAGGAACTTGGAATTTGACTCACAAAATTTAATGGGTGAACCAAGCCGTAATCAAAATTATATTTCCCTGACATGTGCCATACCAGATGTATCAAATGAAAGGGTGAAGCTACAAAAGAGATAACAACAGCACCCTCTGTGCTTCACCTCTCCAGTATATCTGTCAGCAGGCAGGATGCAAACCCTAAAACATTTGCTAATTTTGAGTGTTTCTTACCAGCAATCGTCAGACGCCAACCATAAGAAAAATGTGTAGGGTAGGTTAAAATTGGCAAAACTTCCATTTCAGTTTGGGATATTCAAGAGGATCTGGGCATTTTCCCCAGCTTGTTTTGATGGGTTTGTTTGTTTGTTTGTTTGTTTGTTGGGGTTTTTTTTGCAGTGGTGTTTGTTTTTGGTTTTGTTTTTGGTTTTTTTTCCTGTTTGTTTGGTTTTGGTTTTTTTTGTTGGTTTTTTTTTTTTTTTTTTAACAAGGTTGCCTCCCACCCCTTGCCTGCTTCAAACAGCAGTATGTTTCCTTTAGGCAGTTTTCTTCCCTTATGTGCTGTTTTTATTTCATAAACTAGTCCTCAGACTTGTCTTTCCAACAGCAGCCCCAGCAGGCATCCTCTCTAATGCTCTAGTCTTAAAAAATTAATTTGAAGTAATAGACTAAAACAAGCTTGTTAAGGATGGTGTTAGCTGAGCCAATCACTAAAAGCTCTAGTTTTCAAAAACATATACACATCTATATGTGTGTATGGCACAGGGAAAATAGGAAAGTTACTTTCTCTGAACGTGCATGAAGCTTCACAGGCTATGGCAGACTTCAAAATTGACAACAATAATGTAACCTGAATATCACCCAAATGTTCCGCAAATCATCGTTTTTGATGACAACTGTTTGCAACAATAAAATTCTCAATGTATGGGACAATGAGACAAAGGGAAACTCCTATAATCAGGTGAAGGAAATTAAAAGGTAGGGGTAACAGCAACATCACCAGTCAAAGCAGAACAGCTCTGGTGACTTCTCAAGATAAGAATAAGACATGACTTTCTGGATCCCAATCCAAAATAGCCTTAAACTTGTCCAGGCACCAAGATTCATGGAACGATCTAAACTATTCCAGTCACATTGCCATTTGGCACTTTATGCAGTTGAAGCACTTACCACAATACTTTCTCCTTAACTTTTCTCAAACTTCTTCATTCTGTATTAGATATCAGTGGTTTTATCATTTCAGTCCCAGATGAGTTTTTCTTTCTGTTACATAGTCTGAGAACTGACAGACTTAAACGGCACAACCAAACTTCTGTATTCATCTGTAAAAAGTGCTGCTTGGCAAGTGATGTCAAGACATGATCTTTCCTATTTACCCAGACAAAACTTGGGGTGTGGACTACAGAATTCAATATTTTGTACAGTCAATGCAGAGGAAGGAAAGGGTTATAATGTTTCATTTCCCCTCCCCCCCAGTTTTGTGGGGTTTGGGGTTTTATAAAGTAGCTCTATCACAGCTTAAAAAATTATTTCACTACAATTTTTCCCTGGCCTGATGTTTTCTGAAGAATTTTATTCTTTCAATTTTTTTTTTTTTTTTTTTTTAATCTTCTACATTCCATAGGCTTTCTGTTTGATACTAAATAGCAGCACTAAAAAAAGTGGTGAGATGCTGATAGAGTGAGATGACAGATTTTTGTCATTCTAAACATGTTAGTCATTTGTTTGGCCTAGGATTTCTGCATAGGATACCAGTATGTTCAGTGATTGTGGGTTTCTCACATGACATCAGAAATCTCTGTGTTTCATGCCATCACCTGCAATATCTGTGCTTTCTATAGTAGTAAAGGCATTCAAAATAAGCATAGCTATTCCATAACATTAAGAGTCTTGTTTTTTACGGGGCTGAAAATGAATTATATATTTAGAACTACTCCGTATATTTACAGTTGGCACATAATTTTTACCTTTTAAATATTTTTGAACAACCTAAAAACTGGTTTCTTTTTCTCAATGCTACTGTAACTTATTCCTTAATAATTTTAAACTAAAATGTTCATTTAGACCCCTGTATACTCAGTGGAAAGATAAACGTTTCCAAAGGACAGTACACTACACCTTCCTAAACAATGTCTTGCAGATCAGAGGAAGTGCTGTGTTCAGGTTCAGCTTAGACTGGAAAACTACTGCTTAGACAGCTTGAGTTCACCCAGACAGATAAGTATGCAGCTGAGCACAGCACACCACAAGACATCACATGTGGAAAGACACTGTCCTGGTTCCTCATACCCTCCTACATTGGCAACGTGGCAAGTATTGAGTTTGTCATGACATCTGAACATGGAAATGAGAAAGGGTAATTTCTTTATTAGGTGTTTCAAATATATGTGTGTGTTACAAATATGCACAATATGTGTAAAATGAAAAAAAAAAAAAAAACAAAAAAAAAAAAAACAAAAAAAAAAAAAAAAAAACAAAAAAAAAAAAAAAAAAACAACAACAAAAAAAAAACACACAAAAAAAACCACCACCCAAACAAGAGAAACTTGAGTGGTCTTCCTAAGACTATGTTTTTTACATGAGACTGCTTAATCCCATTTTGAGCATAAACTGCACCTAGGAAAAGCTTTCAATTATTACAATCTCAAAATGGAGTGTTCCCCACTCTGCCTGTGCCTTACTATGCTTGGTGCATCACTCCCAAAGGAGCAAAGTGGGCGCAGTGTGTGCCTGTGCACAGACATCCCAAGGGCATTTTCACAGACTTCATCTCACTTCTGCACACAAAACAACCAGTGCCCCCTTCACGTGGAGAAAGGCATGGACAATGCACTGGAACATCAACACCAGCTAAGCCTTTTCACACAGCTTGTTCAAGCAGGTAACTGGCCACACTCAATGCCTGTCCTGCAATACGGGCATCGCTGCCTGGATTTTAAAAGACAGAAACCCTGGGGCAGAGGAGTGACAAGCTGCTGCTTGAAACAGTGTGATGAGTTAGTGACAAAGCAGGTTTAGCAGGTCCATTTTTCAGTGCCTCAGCCCTCAAGATTACGGCTTTCCTGGTTCCTACACAGCCATGGTTTGTTAATTATGTTATTTTTGCCAAATCGTGTTAATGGAAGCTAAAATGTCTCTGTGTTCCTACTATAATAATATATATATATATGAAAGCCTGAACACAGGGGAGCTAGTTCTATAGGCTGTTTTGATTTCAGTGAAATAAAAACATCAATAAAATAATTTCAGGGCTGTACCAGAAATTCCTTTCACAGGGAGAAAAGGAATAAACCCAATAGTAACACATAGAAACACAATCTTTTATATTTAGAAGAATGGTAATATTTCTCTGAAAGTACCACCTGATTCAGCAAACTTATTCAATAAGGTCCATTATGTCTGCTTGAAAAGGCTATAAGTTGAGATATTTTAAGTTAATCAGACTGTAAAACTGCACTAAATTCTTACCGTTAAGCTACCTCGCCTTCATTGGATCCTGAATTCTCATTACAACTAATCATATTTCCATGCAAGGTAAAAATAATTCAGGTACTTGAAACTCGGGTATATTCTGCTCTCAATAACCATGTACATCTACTAGCAGTAATGGTAGTTAAACACAAAGTGGGAAATATATATATGTGTACATATATACATATCTCCCAGGCTGGCAGGTACAATGATTATATTTGTGAGAAGAAGAAACAGTAAAGATACCTATATATATAAACACCAGTTTATCTTCACAGTGGAGGTTTTAGACAGAGCATTTATTTAGCTGCAATTGGCAGCACAATTTTGCAGGGGATGGGATTTATTTTATTTAACCGAAGCCATCACAAGTTAGATTCTATATCTAAGCTGGCTGTATAGAAATACCTCTTTCTTTTCACCACTTTGGGAGCTGAGACAGTGGTTTTAGAAGGGATTTGGGATCTCTCTCTCTCTCTCTCTCTTCAAAACATCTTAAAATTTGAAATAAAATTAGATGAAGCACCTGCTAGCCTAGATATCTTTTAAAAATGTAACTGTTTTTACATAGGTGCATCTTCATGTGAAGTAATGGAAGTAAAGAATGGGGGCAGTCTCCAACTTCCAATGAAAAATAAGAATTTGTTTATCTTTTTTTTCCTACCTAATTTCACCCATTTCTGAAGACTGATAAAGGAGAGAACGGTATATCACTAGGAAGAGTCAAAAGATGAGATGTATAGCAGCTATACTTGTCTTTGCAGCTGTGGAATCTCATTTCCAAGGTTTGCTCTCATGTGGAGTTGGTCAAACAATTACTTGAAAGTAGGATTTATTATTAGCTTTCTTTCTGGGAACCAAGATGTTTCAGTCACTTTAGCTGGTATCCAAAGAAAATCAGATACAGCATTCTTAGCTCTGGTTTCTTTGCCTATAGCTCTGGTTTCCTTCATTTGTTGCTTATGATTAGTCAGTGAAACTATTCCTAAAGGAGGGATACTTGAGGGTAACCATCAAATTTGTTGAATTTCTAATACATAATCTCAATTTTAAAATTAATTTACATTTCTACCTAATAGAAGTTATTTCTGATAGTTTTTTTCTTGATCCCCACTAAAGCCTGAAACTTCATCCTTAAATTTGGTACACAATTTATATGCTGAATTTATCTCATCATCTGTTTAAGACTTCCCAATGTTTTTATTTGTTTATTTTGAGTGTTGATTTTCTCAGTTATATTTAGATTAGCTCAGGATTTATTTGAGCAGTTAATTTCAGCTGTCTCTGAAGAATTTATATCCACATGATGATCTCATGTTTAATATTTTTGGGAAGCTTAAACTTGGCAAATGGGGTTTTAGTGGCTTCAGCAAGGCTACCACACCAAAATCCACCTTGATGTTACAGGGTGCTTTCAGGGCGGAATTCAGAAGGGAAGTCAAGAAGAACAACTCTCAGCTGCTGTAGTCCATCCTACTTTAAACAGAGCTGCACTGTGTCATCTTACAAATTCTCTGGTGGAGTTGACATGTTTATTTTTTTGGCTAAAAGGAAACATTTTTACCACTGAAATGGAGCCTTCCTGTCCCGCAGCATGGCTGAAAAGAAAGCCAAGCTGGTTAAAACCGAAACAACACAATGAAACCAAACAGTGTGCAGCTGCCTCCTCAGGAATATCCCTGCAAGGCAGACAAATGGATACATTTATTTCCCAGATTTGTTTGCTAATGTAAACATCCCAGTGCAAGCATTAGCCCTTCAAATCATTATACGGTTCTGGGGCAGTCTTGTGAGGAGTTTAATTTCATTAAAACAAATCAGTCATTTGAGATTGCACTAACTGTGTATATATTCTTGTTTCAATATATTTCATGATGCAGTGCCAAAGAAACCCTTCTTCAGACAAATGCTCAATAGCTATGCATCACCTTTCTAGATGAGTAAACTGGGCATAATGCACAAACAAAAACTTGACTTCCTTTTAAGCTTGCACCTCTATTGACCAAATAAAGCCAGTAGCACTTTCATGTTTTTGAAAGCTTTTGAAGTAGAAGATGAAGCAGTTGTATGCTACTTAGCAGGAGCAAACACCATGTTTATCAATTTAAAAAGAGGAAACAGGGTATTTTCCCCTGCTATTAACACTCTAACTTGCATGTCTGGAGGAAGTAACCCTAGTATGAGCTGTCACATCCACTGGAGTCAGAGGCAGTGGCTGCATTGCTCAGCAGGACACGGGCCAGAGCACCACCAAGGGCACAGCACCCTTCCCACCTCCCTACAGGCACCCTGGGCTGCCTGTTGCCCCTCTTCAGTCCTTACTGCCCATGGCATTGGCTCTTTCAACAAGCCCATCCCAGGCTGACTGCCCGAATTCAGCAAGGTGCTGTTACTGGAAGGCATTGTGCATACAGCTGGTGACTGGGACAACTGCACAAAGGCACTCCACGCTGCAGGCAGGAGGGACATGGCTTCTCTGTACAGGGGGAGGTGGAATCAGGCTTTCTCTCCACAAGCACTGAAGCTCATGGAATGCCCATGCCACAGCCTGGGCTTGTGTCCATATGCTCATTATAATATAACTATAGCCAATGAAACTCAAGCCCTCCAGAAAACAGGTTAGAGGCTTAGAAATCTCCATGCAAAACTACATCAGATTTTTAGTCATACCCTTTTAATGTACCATCCTTAAGCAATGGGATGCTGAGGGGCAAGCTGGTTTTGCCACCTCTGTGTGAGTGGGAAGGGCAGTTGAGACAACCAGTGAAATTTTGACTGCCCATATTCCCATACTGGCAGGGCAAGCACTTCAGCCATTTTCTCTAGTTAGGGTCTGGTGCCTTCATTTGGACAGCCTTTGTACATAAATAAATCCTTCCCTGGGATATCTTTAACTCTGCTTTGCAAAGGTAAGACATTGCCTACCCTTCACCATTTTTTTCATGTTTCATGGCCTGTAACACTGCAGTCTCTGAGATGTTGCATGGTACAACCCAAACTTCTGCTTTCTGTCCACAGTGCAAAGCTAACTGCATTTCTCAGTCTGCAGCATGCAGACAGAGGCACAATTTTCTCTGACATGGGAACAACCAATTTTATTATAAAATACAAAGATCAGAAAAAAAGAAAGGAAAAAAAAAAAACCCACAAAACTTTTTTATGACTTCTTTTCCCAAATTAGACTGCTCATGTTGTGAATTTGTGAAATTTTACAAGGATTAAATTGTACAGGAATTCAATATGGAAAACCCCTTTGACTTACACCAGGAGTGTCAAATCTGAGTCTTCGTTAAAGTGGATTTTGATAAATCTGCTGCACAATTTTTGTGCTTCATTTCAAACCTTGCAGAATGTCTTACTCTGCCTAGATTAATAAGGTGTAAACAATGTTTAAATAGATGGGTAAAAAAGCAAGCCCGTGACTAAAAACCAGGCTCCAGCAGAAGGATGAGGGAGTGCAGAAGTTTAGCCAGCTGTTTCCATGAAATGCAGAAAGAAGGCAGAATGCCACTTGACAATTTTTAATTCTTCTGGAAGAAACAGTTGGGGATCATATGCTCCGTAGCAATTAGAATACCAAAATAAGTACTCCTTTTGCCAGCCGCAGTAGGAAAACACATTTTTGTCCCTTCTGTACTTGGTTCCATGTTTCCTAAAAATCACATACTGGTATCACAGCCATGTTCAACCTGTGAGAACACTATTGAGATAAAATTTGATGGCACTGCTGTCTCATGGGACACAATCTTCTTGTATAATTTAAAAAGAAAAAAAAAGGAAAAAAAAAAGTTCTTCTCTTTTTATATGCCTGAAATCCTTTGGAGAAAACAGTTCTTCAGAAGAACTTTTTAAGGGTTAGTCCTGAGGGTTAGTCACGTCTGGTGAGGATGGGGAAGCAAATGTGGTGTTCTCATCGGTTAAAGGGAACCAGACTAGCTTGGGTTCTTGGAAGTTCCCAAGCATTCCCCCCAAGCAAATGACTGAGCTGGAGAGCCACAGAAATCCTCAGAATGTGCCACCAGAGCTGGAAAGCTGGAAACTTCATCACAGCTTCCCTTGTTATATGTTAGTCACATGAGAGAAATCATACCAGAGCAGGGAAGCGATATTTCTCAGTTGCCCTTAATAATGTCCCCTATGACTAGGACCGAAAACCTAGCTCTGGAGAAGTCTTTCCTACTTTTTTTCAGAGACAGAAAAGGCAAGTGAGCTGAGGATAGAGACAGAAATGCTGCCTTGATTTTTAAGAACCACATGAAAAATCCAGATATTTTTCATCATTGTGTGCTGGGTCTGTGTTATTACTGTAAACAGTGGTTTTCTATATGAATACTTCCTGAAATTCCCCTGCTTTTTCAGACCTACTTCCTTCTGTTCCAGTGGGGACAGTAAATTGCAGCCTACCTAAAGGAAAAACAAGTAAAATTGTACACTCTCTGATTACGGAAAATCAGAAATAAGGACATTTTTTGGCGACATTAATCAAATAGTGCTTTACATATCTTTTTGTTCATTCAGAGTCTGACTTCATCCTCTGACTCATGCCTTGACTGCTGATAGCAATTGCTGAAGCCCATGTAGCACTCAGGTATTAGCTGAGGCAGAGAGGCATTGTGAGCATTACAGAGCGCGGCTGGGGTGGGACGGCTGATTCAGCCCAGAAGGCCACGTGGGACCATGACAAATCTTCTAGCACAAAGAGAACTTGCCTAGAATAAAAATTGGTCTCCAAAAATGTAAACATTCTCAAAGACATTATACAGCAGAAAATCAGCAGGGTGGAAGGGAGTTCTGGGGGTTTACAAAGCTGTGTGCTAACGAGTGTCATTTCCCACCACCCCTGGTGAAGGCTGGTATGAAAAGTATTTTCCTTCAAAAGATTCTTGCCATCAGGTAATGTTTTCTTTATGTTTCCAACCATTTGCTTCTTCTTGACATTCCTCATGAGATGGTATTTCAGGGTTAACAACAAAGAACTTCTAATTTAAAACATCTGTGGAAATGGACACAGTCTGCAAATACTGCATGACACACAATGGCTGATTTGTACCACAAAACATAAAAGTCATGGAGAGCCACTTGTTTTAGTGCTTTGAGTCACAATATGAATTGTCCTGATTCCCTGTCCAATGGATTGCTAAATGATGCTAAGAGTATATGGCCTATTTGATACTACCACATTTAACTGTAAATAGATCCAAAGTGAGCATTTATTGTTTCGAAATCCATATTCTGGGGATGGCTCATTTTGTTTGTTATTGTTGTTCTTGTTGTTGTTGATACTATTTCACAAACAAAAGAATTAAAGAAACAATATCCTTTCGTAGAGTAACTCCGCTTATTCTCACATCCCTCCCACCACTGCCTCCACTTTTTCCTAATTTTCATGCCATAATCCTAGGCCAATTACCTCAAATGGCCACATTAGTTCCTTGAATAACTCTTTTATTTATTAAGCAGCTTTTGACAGAATGAAAAAAAAGCAATATTGAGGAATGTCACTATAACAATGTAAATTGTATGCCCGCATTTTTTATTAATAAGGTTAGACTCTCTGAGGGACTAAGTTACGTTGTTTTATGGGATTAAATTATTAGACCTGGAACTGAAAAGGGCCTTGTCCTATTGTTGAAGAGGCTGCTGGGGAGCATGGAACTGCAGGGAGCATTGGCGAGTCATGGTGAGATCTTATTTCTCCACAGAGAACTAATATCCCAGCTGCTCCAAATGCACCTGAATGGGTACTAGAGAGCTGAGGAAGTTAACTTGTGGCAGATGGGACCAGACCAAATGGTCAGTGAAATGAGCACATTCAACTAATGCACTAACTATCTCTAAACTGTTCTCCATCAATAATTTAGCACCTTATGTCATAGTTTGTTAAAAATTATCTTTGATTAGTTATGTTATTAATACAATATGCACATTACAATAGTGTCACATTTTCTATCCATCAGAGTCAGAATAAGTCAATAGGAGTGCATCAATAATTTATATTGGGTATACTAGTCAATTTTCTGCATGCAATAACATTGCCTGATGGCAATTACTGAATGCAACTGGTGCTTTTACCTCTGTATTTTAATTAGGTCATATTCATTTTCCAGAATACGTGCAATATTAGATTATTTGGGAGTTGATGGTGATTTTTAACAGTGGAAGTGGGGTTTTTTTATGTAAGACTCAAAGCAAAATGAAAGAGAATGTGCATTTCATAAATAAAAGCAGACTCTTCATTATTTCCTGCACTTTGTTTCTATAAAATCTAGCAAGAAACAAACACCTTTGTTTGTTTTTCTGGTACAAGTGCAAATAGAAAACAATCCTCTTCATTTAAATGCATTTACAGTATCACAGAACCAAATCTGAACTAGTGGTTTGTGACCCTTTCATATTTAGTTTAATGTAAAATAGCAGCCCACTGAAAACCTAATTTGCATGACAGCCTCAGGGGGAAAAAAAATTGGTTACAACTTCTTTAGGGTTTCTAAATATCCTTTTTGGGGTTTGGGGGGTTCTTTCATCAGTAAGGAAGTACCTGTGGAAATCTACCTTTAAGGAATAACCCCCCTCAACAGGAAAGGTCAAGTCACTCTGTGAACCTGTATTGCAATGTGCAGAGTAAATATGTTTATTCTGCTCCATCTAGAACTGAGTGTACTGCTGTCTGTGTCAATGCTTGGATAATCAAAGACTTATCTTTTTAAAAACACATATTCTTTGCTTGCGATTCAACAAGTTGCGGAAACCTGTTCCTGAAGGCAAGTTGTGTATGTTGATAAGTTCAGGAATTTTGTCTTCATGACATTTTTTCTTCATTTTGGACACTTCCGTAGGGCTTTTCTCTTTTTCCACTCACTCAGACTTTGACTTTTGGAAACTTAGAGCACTTTATATGGATTACGGCGGGAAGGTGTGGTTCCGTGTATTGTATACTAATTGGGCAGTTCAGTAAAACAGAAATCTGCCAGAACCAAATTGTTTCCTATGCTCTTCCTTTTACTTTTTCCTTAGAAAAAAAGCAAGGTTTTGAGAGGCAAAAGACACCATGTCCAGCAGAACTGCTGCAAATCAGCAGGTTTGCCTGGTGGCATTACTCATGGAGGATTGAGAATTCTCTCTTGTACAGCAATGAAAGAGTCTTCAGAACCAAGTCCTGTGGGCATACACAACTAGTATTACCTGATCTGCTAGTTTTATCTTTAAAATAGAAATATAGACTCAGATATTGTCTGTCTTTTACCAAAGGGAAACAGGCACAGATTAAAAAAAAAAAAAAAAAAAAAAAAAAAAAAAAAAGAGGAAGCAGTCAATATTATTCTCTTAAATGAGCTAAGTTAAATTTACCTAAGAATTCTGTAGGGTTAGCTATTGAAACCAGTTTCTGGTAATTTCTCACTCAATATTCCTCTGTAGCAGGTCACTCAGCAGCTCAATCCTTACTTGTAGCATAAGCACAACCGAGGAAGTAATTTAAATTTTTTTATGGAATAAAGACAATTTTTCAATTGTTACAGCAATGCTCTGGCAGTCACAGTCTATACCCCAGTGATAAAGGATCTACATGTCACTGCAGTAGCTCTGAGCTGCCTCAGGATCCCATTCCAGTTACAGCTGCCTTCTGCTGCTGGAGCATTAGACATGCTTGAAGTGGGGTTAAGGTGCTTGGCCCCCATTGCCTCCCACCTGCTCCCTGAACAGTTTGTTTTCATACCACCAGCCCTGTGCTTGCTGCTTTTGTTGTGCTCTTTTCACTGCGAATGGTCTTCATCCACACAGCCACGAAAATGACAGAGTTCAGGATACCAGCTGACACTCGCATGCCATGGAGCTTTGGTAACTCAACTTAAGGAGCTTGTTCTTGCTCTCTCTTTTACTGCTGGGATATGAAGCTTCCCAGAAGTCATCTCCTTTGTCTTTCTTGTGTCAGGTGTGACCTGAATTTCATACAACCCTCAGTAACCTGGTTTACGTGTTAGAATTCCCCAACTTAGGAGGATTGCATCAATAGCATATGCTATCCTCATCGTGTCCATCAAATGCAACATGTATTTCCCTATAAAGGTAGACAAGTGGTGTGCAGCAGAGACATGCAATGCAGCACCTCTCTGAGAGCTGGAGCCCCTTAATCCCATGCTGATTGCTCTGACTGCTTCATTTTACTTGTACCAGAATCATCCTGTAAATGAGTTGGAGGCCTTGTGGCATGAGAACCAAGAAAGAAAGAAAAAAGGACTCTTACTCTCCATGTCAGACTAGTAGCATACACCGTACTAAACTTACATTTTTGCAGAAAAACATGCTGCTTAAAAATATTTACGCAGTTTTTAAAGCTTTATGACAGTCGATCTTCATTTCTGTGGATTATGAATGCAAAAATTAAAGAAAACAGAAATTACCCTAAAAGAAAGTTTAAGGATTTTTAAAACTCTTAATTATAACAAAACTATTATCATTTAGGAAGCAAAAAGAGAAATGGTTCCAGATCAAATTTCTGCAATAAAAATTTGACATCATCATCCTGTTCTAGTCATCGTCATGAAAAGCCACATAAATTGCAGAAAAATATCCACTCAATAGCCACTAACTTTGGCTAAAAAACAGAGGATTCCTGTTCTTCTTTTCATTTCTATTGATCACCAGACAATCTGAGATCAGTCTTTCCAAGGCAGGGTATGAGTATTTTTAACACAGTGGAATAGTCGCCTGGGTCACAAACTCAGGATAGGGGCATGTGCTCTGAAGCCCACTCTGAAACTTTCACCGCAGGGAAGAAGAAAAGTCCTATGAAGAAGGTAAATTATGCAGAGCAGAAGTCTGTACCTCTCCAATGCCCATATAAAAGCAGATGGCTTCCTTGTTTGAAGTAGATGCCAGTCGTATTAATAATCTCAGAATTAACCTAATTAATTTATGATTACAGAATCAAGAGTTCTCACAGCAAAGGGAACTTAGGTCTTCAGTTGAAAACAGCCATTTCGTTTCTTTCTGCTTGTCTGCAGAGCATGCAATGCCAGTTCTGGATCTTAATCAACAAGTAACAAACGCTGTTATTTCATCAGGATTTTACATTTAATGGACCGTGCAAAGCTGGAAAACCACAGAGATAACTGTAATGAAAATGCATTCTTAAAATAACTCCTCAGCATACACTATAAAAAATCGTGGGGAGTATCAGAATATTCTAAAATATTTGGTTAAGTGATCGCAATTCATAAGCATACTATTCCTCTCTTCCACAAAGATGCTTCCTCTAAACATCTGCTGGTATGAACCATGCTATAAAGAGGAGCTATCAACAGAAGGGAATTTTAATAAACACCGTTCTTTGTTCCCTGTATTTTAATGACTGATATAATTAGAATGAAGGTTAAGGGAATATTTGTTTTCCTTCCCCTCAGGGCTACTTTGAAACAGTTTGACTTGCAAACAGCATTTCAAACTCTCACAGCTATAATGCTTAAGCATTCTGGTGTTGTACAGAAAAAAAAAAAGTGCTTACACAGCAAGAGCGTCACCCAAAGTCTTTGAATATAACAGAGGAATACATGGAAATTAGCACTGCCACACTCTGTGGCACAATATCCCCTACAGATGCAGCACTTTAAATCTCCCTTCCACAATACAGGAAATTATATATGTTCTAGAAATATCTCAATGGTTGGTAGCTTAGTTTTTTCAGGAATTTCATATTTAGAGAAGAGCTATGTGTCAATACTCATATTCACTTCCATTGGTAATTAAAATATGATAGTTCACCTATCAGCTTAAAGCAGACATCATCTTCTACTAATTCAGAAAAACTGACATCAGAAAATGTGAAAATATTTTTTCTAGACTTCACCACGAACAGGTCAGACTACACATTCCTTCACAACAGCCATCTTCATGACAGAATCAACTCTTAACACAAGCTTGATCCAGGAGAAGTGTGGATTCACAGCTACCTGGCAAATTAGCCACAGTACAGATTTCATTTTGTTCATATATTTTATGAAGGTGTGTGGCAGCTGGGGGAGGCTAGATGATGCCTGATTTAGCAAGCTGAATGCATAGACAGTGCTCGATCTGTCAAAAAACCTGCTGTGCAAAGACAACTCTTCAAAACATTTTTGGAGATTTTCAACTGGTTGAATCAGTTCATACTATGTCAGCTCTTCTGAAGTTATAGAGTACCCAAAGTTTGCAGTCAGTCAAGACCCAAATCCTTAGGCACTCCAAATGTTGTGAATCACTATCAACCTGTACAGAATCTGGAACTGGATCCAGCATCATACCTAACTTTTGGGTTCCCTTGCCTGCAGATTCAGAAGTCTAGGTTTTCCGTTTTCTAGCTGAGATCTTCACCGTGAAGTTATGGAGATCTTCATGCTTTTCTAAACATTTTGGAGGTAGAACTATCTAGAGAGAGCTGTCATTTGACCCTACCAAGTATTTATACTGAAATATATCCAGAAACTGCCTGTATGTATGCAGGTTAATACCAATGTCTGATTCTAAACCTTTCAAGAACCCTAGGATAGATCTTGCAAGCCAAACAGAGTTAGTGGGGGCAGAGAAGAACAGACATTTCTGGAGTGGATGGTGCGAGCAGGATCTACTGGTAGTTGTTAGGCAGTTTGTCAGAAAGACAGGGAGGAAAATAACCCTGTAAATTGAGGGTAATTTTGAGAACCAAATCTACTACAAAGCAACTTGAGTCAACTGGCCAAGATGCACAATATGTAAATACTGTTCCAAGGCTTTACAATTATCATAAGCCAAATAACGCAGGCAGACAGAAGCACAGAAACACAGCTTGTAGCACTGGGAACAAATGTAGCAGGATGCTCTGCCCTGGAATGTGGTCAAGCAACTAGGACAATGTTGTTTCCCTTGGAGCGTGCAGAGATTCCATCCTTCGGTAGGGAATACCACACAAGTATACTCCTCAAGGTGAAGCAAAAGAGATCTGCCCATCAGCAGATGGTGAGTATGCCCTCAGTATGGTGAGTTACATCAACCTCTACTTAAAACTTGTTTCTTTTTGCTAGTTTTAATAAAATTGTTGTGATACCGTGCAATATGATATCCTACACTATGCACTACTAGTAGTTCTAGGTTTTACACTGTGTAGTAAATAATCCTGATTAAGATATTTTGTCTAATCATTTGCCATAATAAACAATTTGTTATATATAAATATATATAATTTGCTGCCTGTGATCATGCAGGACATGGTTACTGATACCATTGGCAAAATTTGGGGCTAAGATTAGACCCAGCTGCCCCCAGCCTCCTCTCTGAGAAGAATTTGAAAACAAGGGGCTTCACTCTGTACCCCATGACTCAATGGCTGGGCTTCTCTAATGAACTTTATAAAGGAGGTGACAGGCTCCCACCTCCAGAAGGAGAGGAGGCAAGGATTTGGGAACATGAGTATTTCATATTTGCTACAGAAGGCTGGAGATGTTGCGGTGGGAATGCTGTTATAAATAGATTAGACAGGACAGCACGTGATGCCAGAAAGAATGTTGCTAACAGTTTTCTTCACATACTAGGAATTTTGAGTAATTTGGTAATTGAACAGAGTATAGTTGACCTCTTCCCATACACACTGAGGGCTAAAGCCCAGTGCCTTGCACTGGTGGTTGGCTGCTCCATAGAAAAACAAAATGTGTAGTGTTATAGAACCTTTTTTTCACCATACCATCGTGATTCATATTGTCAGAGTTCCACTGCCTAGATTTACTTCTATAAAATTATATCCATGAGAAGAACAGGCATTTTTGGTGTTGTTGTTACAATACTTAATCTGTGGAAATAAGAATTGCCGGGTTTTGGCTCTGTACTGGGTTTGGTCATCATGATAGTCAGGCAGTACTGTACTTTCCCTGATACACAGAACACAAACAGAAAGGATACAAGGACAAAAAAAAAAAAAAAAAAAAAAAAAAAAAAAAAAAAAAAAAAAAAAAAAAGAACAAATACTAAAAATCATTTTTGCAAAGAAAAGGAAAAAACCCCACAGTCCCAGGATTTTAGTGGTTCACATTACTACAATATTGCATAAGATAACCTGGAACCCTCCAACCTTTTCAGACATCTCCAATTTTTGCAATCTGATACATATCTACAAGGTGAATTTTAACTAAATATCAAGAAATAGGTATAGAGATGACCCAGTGTTTGGGGCAGGGGGGTGTTGTTGTTTTTTGTTGTTGTTGGGTTTTTTTGGTTGTTGTTTTTGTTTTGGGGTTTTTTTTTACTGAGGTAGTATTCAATGCATCAATGTCAAATGTGAATTGCTTTTGTTTATATTTGGAACAAAAAATGCTGTTTATGAAAAAGCTTGATATGAACACTCCTAAAGTCATGTCCTTTATGTGTAATAAACATTTATATTTGAGATTTGGGGTGAGGAGCAACATTTATTACTGAGAAATATAAAACAGCATGTACAAGTTGCTTCATAAAGGTGCTCTGAGAGCCTACTGAAATCAGAGCCTTCACTAGTTACAGCACAAATGTGATGTGGTTTTCCTGTTTGTTTTTAATAGAAGTACTTCAGCTTCCCACCTCACTATCCATTCTAATCAAATTTTCTTTCATATTTAGGCAATCTATGGATCTACGTTTTAATCAAATAAAAGTTATTAGCATCAAAAATACAACTAAAAATTTCTTGATGTTGATTTTTTGGTCTTCTTCAGGACCAAAGTGACTGCAATCTGAGGTAAGAAAAATTAACTCCAAAACAGCATCAAGGAAACGGCAACTTTTGTCAACATTTCCCTGCAGCCAGATCTGCTGGAGCTCCACTGAGATTAGAGTCTGTGGCCACCTCATACCCCAGCTCCAGTCACAGTGCCTGGGTGAAGCCACTCTGGTGTGCAGCTCACAGCCATGCTCACTCAGGGAAAGTGGAACCCAAGTAATAAATAAATAGTGGCAATGGCAGGAGGAGCTCCAAAGAAACAGCATCCCCATGCTCAGCTGCCAGCTGCACAAGGCTCGTGTGCCATGTGCTTGAGCCTCTGTGGCAAGAGGTCTTTCCCTTCCAGCAGATGGCCGCTGCTCGGGTTAGACCCTGTCATGGTGCCTGTGCTGCAAAGTCCCTTCAAATTTACAGGAAATTAACAAAACCAGACATAAACATAAGAGAATTAAATGACTGAATTTAGCTTCCTGGATTTAGATTGCACTTGCCCTCCTGGCACAGATTTCACTGTTTCCTCTCTGGGAACAAAGGCTGCATTTTGCAGGATCCTTTCTTTTCCAACCTGCCTGAACCCTTTGCGAAGCATGCCCTCCAGAAACATGAAGGTTTATCCAACTTCCCCCCATCCTGCTCATGATCACGCTTTCCTTGGTCCTACAAAAATCTAGCCAAAATTCTGTAGCAGGAACAAACCTGAACTTCAACCATTCCTAACTTTTAGAGATCACATTACGTCAGTGAATCCACGCTGAAACATTTATGGTAATGGTGATTTCTCAGTAAATGTTACTAAAAGCATGCAAAGGCTGGAAATACCTTCCAGCAAGATCCCATCAGAAATACTGGCTGATTATTGCTACAAGCAATGCTTTTACAGTCTCTTGGAATTATTAATATATAATTCCTCCATTCAGATTTAGATTAATACTTCTACACAATGATTTCATGGAACACTTTAAATTGTGTGAATGACAGATGCTGTTACAGTTATAAAAGCTCCAGCCGTGGCTGGGGTAAGGATGATTACCAGCCAGCATCTTTAAAAAGGAGTTTCAGCAATTCAGCCAATATCTGAAACTGGTTACACACAAATACAACTTTATATCAGGCCAGTGATAGTTTGACCCTACTTAATAACAATTTTATACTCTTATCACATAGCTGTGATAAGAAAACATAACTTTGCAAGAACACAATGATCCACCCAGCTTATGTTCTGAAGGGTGTTTGGTAAACACAGCCTCCTACTTTAGATATTTTTTTTTTCTTCTCCTACAGAGTGGCCTGAAAGGGAAATCCCAAAAGTTACACAAGAAATGTTGTCATTGCTTCACCATAATGTTGCAGCGTCACCCCCAAAAAAATGCCGTCCCATTTTTAATATTTTGTTGTTTGGATTTTTTTGTATGGAAGGCTGTATTTGGAGTATTCCATTCATTCGGGTTATTGTTGGAGACAATCTGCTAGCCACGATTTCACCTGGTGCAAACTTGCGACACTCTCCTAGGACTGAGTCAGCTTCTCTGGCTTGTAGTGTCTGGAAACCTGGGGGAATTTCTCCATTACTCCATCCTGATTCTCCACAGTGTTCTGCAGGGCTGCTCCCTCTGGGGACTTCAGTGGGTTTGTGGCCCCTGGTGACACGCAGCTGGCTGGGAGTGCAGCTGGCCCCTGGGGCTCTCCCAGGTTCAGCTTGGCTTGGAAGCACTGCTTGGATGGTGTCCAGCTCAGAGGTTTTCTTTGCACTTTGCTTTAAAGCAGCTCAGTTTCTGCTCATATTTATGCTGCAGCATCTTCCCTCATACACCTCAGGCTACTGGCATGAAGAAGCATCGCTTAAAAAGTAATTTAGCAAATAAGTATACTTTCCCTAGGGTGCAAATAAGAGGAAAAGTTGTAGTAAATAGCTAATGTAAGCAAAAGGTGCCTTGGGGGAACCCTAAGAATCACTTCTTTGAAACCAGCAATAACTTCTGGTGCTATTGGTCCTGAGGCAGCAGCAGTCAACATTGTTTAAAAAAGCTCCCTTATGGTGTGCTCATTAATTAACTGCACTGTTTGTTGATTCTAGATTGATTCAGTTTGTTCTCAGGAGAGCATTTTTGGAAACTCAGTAATGCCTTGATGCAGAATTTCATCTTCAGGCCCTAAATTCCCTGGATGATGCTTTACTGGGACATATAGGAGATGAAGTAAAAAGGAGAATTTGTTAGACAAAAAAAGATAATAAAAATATTTTAAATTCAGATGTAATTTTTGAACGTTTTCCCCACAGAGCTAAAAAAAATTACCTGCAGCAAAGTTTGACTGACAGGCAGGCTTTATCAAACAGAGAATAAGACAAATGGTATGCAAAATAGAGAGGAAGGTATTTGCTCCTAATTACTCGAGAAAGCATTTTAATTAAGTTGTTTGCCAATTAATGCTTCATTTTTAACATTCCATAAATATTTAAACACATTTCATAAAGTTCTTCACAAGGAAACACTTACAAATATTGTTAAGGAGATTCTTAGGGTTCTCCTAATGCAGGACACTTTATAATTTAAGTTTTATTTGCTCTTCTTGTGAATAAATAAATGAACGGAAAAATATGTCATTTTATATCAGAAATAGGATATCTATATGTCTATATCAAGAAGATATTTAAAATGTATTTAAGTGAGGACTCCCTTCTATTATATGAATGAGAAACTGGGAAACATTGAACTTGAAACAGATCAGTGAAATGCAAAAGCAGATAAATGCAATAAGTGCAGATAACTCTTTTCCATATTCCTTCAAACTGATCACTCAGAGGTATTTATAGCCAGTCCTGCTGCTTAAAAGTATTTCCGTTCAAGAAAAGTTAATTAAGAAAAAATAATAAGCAAGTGATAGGGAGAAAAAAATGTAATGATCTCAGTAGTGCTGAGGCTTGATTCAGCCTCCATCTTAACACACACACAGCTCTACCCTTCATCCACGGGGACTTGCTCAAGCTTCAAGCTTGAACCCTGTCTCCCTGGCCTCGTTAGAGCAGAAACCTGCTCCTACACTCATGTGCGCTGGGAGTGGAAAGAAAAGTGTTGAGGCTCTTTTTTTCTGCATACTGAAAACAAATGTCTCCTTCTCCTCATATTTTAAAGGCTTCCTGTTTTCATGGAGCAGCTGACTCTATTTAAAACTTCACACAGGCACTTTATCTGTTTATTTATTCATTCATTTGTTCTTCCCAGAACTTTCCTTACTCGTCCAAAGTTTGTTTGCTCAAATGACCAGAACTTCCCTTATCTCAGGGCTTAACTTTGAAACCCAGATCCTGCCCCACCCCCTTTGCTGTCATTAGTCATTTGTGCCTGGATCCAGGCTCTGCCTGGTCTAAAACACCAGGGGTTTGGATTGAAGGGGGCACAGGTATTGGAACAGGATGAGATTGATGGGGAGGAGAATGATGCAGCTGGGAAGTCAGTTTTTTGGCAGATTCATCTCAAGGGTTTTCCCAGCTCTCCAGCACTCACTGGGTTGGTTCTTGAAGAGAGTAGGTCCCTGGTGGCTCCTTGCCATCCAGATCTGCTGCTCAATCTGTTTGCTCAACTCATAAAACAGCAGCAAACTCTGGCCCCAGAGGAGGAGGGGGGCAGGTATGGAAGAAAGCACTGCAGTGTCACCTGTGTGTCACTGTGTGCAAACAAGGATCTGCAGCTCCTCAGCCATGACTGTGTAGTGGACAGTACAGACTGTCAGCTGTTCCTTCAACAGTGCTTAACTTACAGTTTTCTTCCTAAAGACTTGACAATTTATAGCAATAATCAAATTGGGGCACAGTGGAGCCAGCTGGTTCCACTGCACTCAGGTTTTTCTCAGTCTGCACATCAGTACCTTGGAATGAAAGCCTGGGAATGATGTTTCCTTGGATGTCCCAGCCAAATTCATAAGTAGCCCTCTCACCTTGCAATTTTTTCTCCTCCAGTTCCTTACTCAGACTTTGGGCAATTTATACCTGCAATGAAGCAGCCCTCAGCTGTCCATGGAGATAGCCAAGTTACAACATCAGAATGAAGATAAGTTTGCAAAACAGAGTAATAAGTTATTAAATAGTTCAGATGGTAAGTTTTGCAACCAGTATTCTCAATGTCGTAAGGGAGTCAAGGAAATATTTCCAACTAAAATTGTTTATTCAGACAATGTCTTTAAAAAGAAACAAAAATCACTGCTCATTCAAACCATTCCTATTATAATAAAAGGAAGATCTCAAAGGAACTTTTCCCTAGCAGGGGGTGTTCTTTGTAACTTAGTCACCACATAAAATCCAGGAAACACATTACATTAAATATTTTTTCTGTTTTCTCTACTGATTTTCAGAAAAAAGGCAAAGAAAGAGGTGACAAGCCCCTGAGAAAGAAAGGGGGAAAAAAAAATCAAACAAAGTTGTACAAAGCTAAAAACAGGAGAGGAGACCTTTTAACAGGTAAATAGGATAAAGGACAAAGAGTGTTTGAATGAAGGTTAGCACAAGGGAGCCCTGAAGCTGACTTGGGCTCCTGGGTCCTGCCATACTATGAATATTAAGTAATTGGTTATCTTTTTCTCTGTCTTGCAACACAGAGCTCCTCTCAGAGCCCTTGCCAGTGGAAATACTAAGGCTCTTCATCACACTTAGAGTCCAGAGAAGCTGCATCCTGAAAGAAGCAATGCTCCCTTTTTTTGCCTCATGACTCCTAGTGGGCTGTTACCCCCACAGAAATCAGCAGCTCCTGTCCAAATTGCCCTCACAAAAGGACACAGATGATCTCCACAAAGCCCTGTGGTCAGGCTGAACTGAACACCTCATTTCAGAGCAGCAAGACCTCCCTAACCGGGGTGCATTTTAACTCTGCTCTTTAGAGCTCTGAGACCAAGAGCTACAGGACTTCACCTACACTTACCAATATTTCACTGAAAAACTTAGCCAGAAAATTATTTTCACATCTACCTACTCACAGAGAAAACATACAGGCCAAAGGGCAGAAGCTCACAATAACTGATAACCTCAACATTTCACTGGGTATGTGATTCCTTATCCCAAGTCTGCAGGAGTACCTTGGTAAGGCTGGGGAGATGGGGGAGAAGCAGCTGTGCTTGATCTCAAAAATATGCCTCCCCTTTGAAGACAATTAGAAATAGTAGAAATACATAATAATACAACATTCGCAATTCTTCTTTTAGCAGTGTCATGTGGAGCAGCCAGCTGCTGCCCAGCCTTGGTGTGTTTGGTGCAATCCAGCATTTCTTCCATTTGCTGAATTGAACTGCAGCTCCAAGCAGTGAGCAGTCTCAAGTGAGAGGGAAGCATGGGGACTTCCACATTTGTGTATTAAGCACAGATTTACCACGAGGCAGAGAAACAGGTTTTAGTGTCAGGCAATGCCTGTCTGAAGTCTTTCCTTCTGCAAAAGCTGCATGAAAGCAACAAGTCCTTTGCTTGAGGACTTGTTTTTCTGAGTCAGGGTTTTTCTCATGGCAATAAGCCAAGACTTCAGGTTTGGAGGACTGGTTTAGTGTGGTCCTTTGAGCAGAACGATGATAAGTCACATACAACCAGTCTGATAAGATACGTAGGAAGAACATTTCCCTCCTGGCACACACTTCCCTCATTTGATGAATCCCTAAATTCCACCTCTCCATGTTGTTGTTTTTTTTTTTTTTAAACTTTGTTCTACCATTTGCTGAAATTCAACAGAATTCAAGGGGTTTAAGGAAAGAATATTGCTGTGTGCTCCTGTTAGCAAAGCTAACCCAATAATCAGTTTCACAGAACCACAGAATATTCTGAGTTGATGGCTAAAGCACAGCATGGGAGCAAACCAGAAATCTTTGGCCCCTCTCACACATTTGTTACCTTTGCCTGCATTAAGGAAGACAACTGTGAGAATCTGGAGTAACTCCAAACATTTGCCAGCTGGTTTTGAATGTTCTCAGCTGTGTGTGCTCTTGGATAATCTTAGACTTATTTTGTGCTGTTTGCTGCTGCCAGATAGTGTTACTGTTTAATGACAGTGTTAGAGGAGGCAAAAGGAGGTCCAGCTTATGAGCTAGAAATAATCCAACATAGCTCTGGTTGAAAGTTAATGCAGTCTGAAAAGAGAAAAAAAATCCTCCAGTGTATTCATTTGGCTGATCCTCCTAATACTTGCGGGAAAATAAACAATTTTCAAACCTTTAGTTTTGGTTTTCTTCCCTGCCATTACTGAGGCCAGTACTTTTCTCTGATGTGAAAAAATTCAAGTAGAGATTGAAAGCCCTTGCAGAATTTCTGTCAGATCAGTCTGCTCACCAGACTGGTGAGCAGAATTTTCTTGGTTACTTCGAAGACCCACAGACCCACAGAATGGTTGAGGCTGGAAGGAACTCCTGGAGGTCATCTAGTTAAACATCCCTCTCTTAACCTCACAACAAATTTTAATGATTTTCCATCCAGGTTTATGGAATTTTCTGATGTACTCCTAGATCCAGATAGAAACTTCATAGGCAGTCAAATACTCCTGCCTTCTGAACCCATACCCAGCAGTCCAATGACCCACTATTATTCTCTCTTAACATCAAGATGCTCCATCTTGATCATTTAAGTCACAGTCAGCTTCTTCCCAGCACAAGGCCTAATTAAAGACACAAGTGCTCTGATGGAAATTTTGCCAAGCTCTGTGAAAAATGCATCAGGATTTGCTTAGAAAAGGCAATGTTTTAATTCAGTGAATCAATTCAAAACAGATTAAACTCTCATTTAAAAGTGCTATGGATCTGTTCAAAAACATATACTTTGGAATTTTATTGACTTTTATTTTTAAAAAACCTTCTCCTCAGGTTTTTTTTAATTGAAATCTCACTTTCAAATTCTCCTCACATTTTCAGCTATCATTTTTTCTTTGTCTTGTAAAAATATTCCACTCTTTTATTTTAAATATGGAAAATAATCAATAATTTGGATATTAACCTGTTCACACCTCCTAAGTCGACTGATCTTGTGATCAGGGAAATTTATGCCACCAAAATCTGTAGTTAGCTCCCAATAATTAACTCACATTTCTAGAACTGTCTCATAAATCAGATATGTTTTTGTTCTCAGAGTCCAGAATTAAAAATGTGATGAGAATACTGTTCGTGCAGACCCAGTTCTTCTAAACCTAAAATTTGTGGACATTTCTGGACAGCTAGATTCTATCAGTAAATGAAAGTAAGTCACTCACTTTTTCCCAGAAAAGAAACATTTAATCCCAAATCTCAGCTGTTTTAGGAATGTTGGAGTGTTTCTTTTTGTTCCTTGGAAACAAATAAATGTTAAGTGCAGATGCATTTCAAAAGCCTTTTTGATTACCAATATGTGATTTAAAAAAAAAAAAAAAAAAGATCCAACATGTGGTTCTGAAAATATTTGTGTCTTTTGAATCTACGGATAGAATACTGAACTGAACTGAGATCCTGTGACTCTGTTGGATTCAGACTGTGCCTGCTATTTGGTGAAGGGATGTAGATGGACCCCCAGAGCCAGCCTGGACACAGCAAGCCTTTGCCCAGCCTGTGTGACACCCAGGCAGTTTTCCCAGAGCGAGCTGGCTCTGTCTGGGTGAGATTCAGGGGGTTTCATCTTCTCTGCCTTGCCATCCCGGAGCCTCTTTCAGAGCACTAGCCCACCCCCAAAGGCTATCTGTGTACAGAGGCTGGACAAAATACACAGTGTGCTTCAAAGCACCTCCCCTGCACAGAGGAGCAGGACCCTGCCGTGGACATAGACCCACACATCAGTTTACAGGCAGCTTAAGCGGGGTTTCCATGGGCCAGATTAACTCTCATGGCCATATGATTGAGATTACATGGAGGGGAGGGCCACAAAGGTGATTAGGGGTCTGCAGCATCTCTCTTGTGAGGAAAGACTGAAGGAGAGTCTAGAGAAGAGAAGACTGAGAGAGGATCTAATCACTGCCTATAAATACTTCAAAGGCAGTTGTGGAGAGTGTGGTGCCAGACTGTCTTCAGTGGTGCCCAGTGACAGGACAAGGAGCAAAGGCGATAAACTAAATCATGAGAAGCTGCATTTCAGTGGGAAGACTTTCTTTACACTGAGGGTGGCAGAGCACTGGAGCCCAGGGAAGTTGTGGAGATGGCGTGTATCTCTGGAGACATTCAAATCCCACTTGGAGGAATTCCTGTGTCACCTGCTCTGGGTGACCCTGCTTGAGTAGGGGGCTTGGATGAGATGATCTCCAGAGGTCCTTTATAACCCTAAACATTCCATGAGATAGTTTTCAAAAGGTCTAGAAGTGCCCTTACGACTGGTGTTTCACTCTTACCTCTAGGACACTGAACAGCCAAGGAGCCAGCATGGAGGAGCACAATGTTTTGCAAGAGGGAGATTCTCTCAGGGGGACTTAAAATTGTAGTTGTGTGTAGTTGTCCTCATCAGCCTGACACAGGCTTAGGAAATGAACAGTAGTCCTGTTCAACTAGAATGGGAAAATGGTTCAGTACTGAAAATGTTCAGATCATTGCATAGACACCACGAGAGCGCCTGTGTGCATCTGGTGCTCTGGAGACGTGCAGCTGGTGCAGGGGGTAGGATGAGCAGCAAGCAGCTGCTCTCCGAGGTATGTTCCCCTCGGGACTGAGCATATCTCTAGTCAGAAATATGTCAGGGAGTTATGCTGGCTGAACCAGGAGTCCCACCCTGCTGAAACAGCCAGTGGGGAATGCCTGGCAGCGCTGCCAGGGGAGTCACACTGCATAGGGATGGAGAAGACAAGGATACCTCTGTGTGGGTGCAGCCCTTTCTTCAGCATGTAGCCCACCTAGACTATGGAGGGCAGAAAGTGGCTGTGTCCTCCCTAGGCTCTCCCCGTTGCATTCCTGCTAGTCCCTGCCACAAGGGAGCTTTGTGCCTGGCAGCTCAGCCTATTCAGCACAGTTCTTTCATTTGAAATGGTGTTCTCACCTGCTAAGAAAAAGCCCAAGCATGCACAGCGAGACTGGACTCCATGTCAAAAATCCTGACCAATGAAGAGGGGTGTGGGAAATAGAAAAAGAGCAGAAAACTCTCACAGCTGTTGAGGTGTAGGCCTAAAGTCAAAAGGACACAAGAATAAGGACACAGAACAATAAGACTGTTTTTGTGCTGTGTAAAGTTAGGCCTTAGCAAGTAGAAAAATATGTTAAGCAAGACAATAGGAAAGTTTAATAATGAGGCTCTGTGTTTTGTTTATAGAAGAGTATAAAAAGTTTCTGAGTGATAAGAACTATGAAACAAGGAGTTATTGTTAGATACAAGGTATAGATGTAGCTTTAATGATTGTTTTATGTAAATGCTTGTAAGTTCTTAGCAATTTGCTATTGATTAGAAAACTTTTTAAAGGCGTTGTCAGGCAGAGAATTTCGGCTGCTGTTGGCAAGATGTGAGCTGTTGCCATCTTTCACTTGTCTCACCCTGTATTGAGGATGATGTTACGACAAAAGCTCGGGAAACGTCTCCTGGCAGTCCCATTCCGTTATCTGGAAATATTAAGATCCAACAGAGAGGGAATTTAGGGATTCATCAAATGGTGGAGGTGTGATGGACCTGAGTCTCACACTTGCCAGCTTCTACTCTGGCCCAGAAACAGGGGAGAAGGGAAGTGCCACTTTCTCCAGATCTTGTCATTTAATAAACTTGTGCTCAGTTTGACTGTTTGAAAGGAGACCAGATCCCTGCTTTCATTAGAGACCTCTGCAACCTGACACTTAGGATTACTTCCATCTATGGGGTTCCCTTAGTTGGCTGGGCTTAAAACGTTGCACCATGACTTCTGTCAGCTCCTTGTTTTGAGCTGTGTCCCTTTTGAGCCCTTGTCCAAGACTTCTGACTCATCCCACTTATTGTATTTGGAGTCCAGTGTCTTCCCTACCTGAAGGTCTGTCATTTGTAGATGCCATACTAGACTTGACTTGCAGCCCAAAAAGTAGAAACCACAAATGGGCAGTTTATCCTTCACCTTAAACAGAAACTTCTTTTGCCTGACAAAGGAAGCTGGCTCTCCTGTGGAATAATTGCACCCTTAGGTAATTGTAGTTTCCAGTTTAGATGTGCTTAGACTAGTGTAAGAAAAGGACCTTTCTAAGGCTGTCCTGACTCAGCAAAAAAGAACCCTTGTGCAAAGGGAAAATGAAGATCCATGCTGTTGCATGTAGTTTTCAGTCACTAACTCAGAGAATTGCAATAAGGCTTTCATTAGAAACAGCCTCCAGTGGTCCCACACAAAACACGGATTTACTTTCCACCCTTCTCTTGTTAAACTCTGTTAGATATGGTTATTTAGTTTTGTCCCTTTCACAAAGATTACAAAACACTGTGAAGATGCAGCCCATAGTTTCCTTGGCCTGCAGCATGTCTCCCATATCCTCCTTGTTTTTAAATTGCTTCACCTGTATCCATTGATATATGGGCAAACATATGTCAAGATAAATCTTTCACCTTACCCTCCACTGACATATTACAAAGGTAACAGCTGCCACTAGATTTCGATTAACCTTTTTAGAAGATCTTTTACTAACCTATCCCCAATCCAAATCTCCTGCTGCTGAGTGTAATTTGTTCCACATCCAGACAGCAAAAATATATATGTTGTGTTGAAATGTGTCTTACATAAATTAAAAATTAAGAATTTTCAAGTTGATTTTAAGAACTAGGTGTAAAGAAAAAAGCATCTGTAAGTGCAAAGGGGTCCCCCATCTGCATCATTGATTGTCCTTTAAAACCTGTCCCCTGGGTCTTTTAGGTGCAGCTAGAAAGAAAATATCTTATGCCATATCTAGATTGCTGTCAGGATTTTCCTAGTGAATACAGTTTTCATTTAAGCTTAGCTGAGAAGACAGGCATACATCCATTTTTATGTATGTCATCCACTTCTGTAGGGATAAAGATCAAAATCCTTAATATCCTTCTTCTAGCCTTCTTTAAACAGAGATTTACACACAGATTTATTTCAATTCCAGTTGATAATGACTTGTAAGAGTCTTGATGTCTTTCGAAAAATCAGCCTTGGCAGTTCTCCATTGACCCCCATAGTCAAGAGCACCACATCAGTTTGAAATAGCTTATTTCTGTGCCTGAAAAGAAAATCCAATCTACTCACATATTAGGTCAATTATTTAAATTAAATATTATCATAAGTCTTCCTTTTAAGTGTGCTTGGCATGATTTGGGTTTGTTATTTTCACAAGGTATCAGCTAAATATTTATTGCATTGTTATTTTTATTTAACATGATCTGCCATCAGCACCAGGGGTTAATGGATTTACGTTTTGCATTAGGGGAAACCAGCATGTGGGTTTTATTTCAGCTACAGTAAGTGGTACTATGCTCATGAAATACCAAAAACTTCTGTGCAGCCTAAGTTATTTAGAGGAGAAAAAAAATAAATGCAGTGTAGAAAATAAAAAGAGTAAACATGCAAATTAACTCCTGGCACATATTTTGTTCTGGGCTGTAATATTCCTTTTAAGATTGCCCCTTTTTAATAGCTTTCAAAAGAATTTCTTGCATAATGGCATTTTAGTCATCATGTTAATGTCAACAAACAAGGCAGATTAATGCTTATAATCCTGAGCTGTCTCACACTCTGCTTATTAGAACTGTAGGCAGATCTTCATTAGGATGAATGACATCTGAATCTATAAACTCATCACAACAGAGGCACCTTCTTGCTGTGGTGTCACCCCGCAGATGACAATGTCGGCCATTATGAATGACACTCCACAATTCGTTACTTCCTGCCTCAAATTGCAGTTAATCTTTCATCCAAACTGTACACATGTGCAGCTTTAAGTGGGCTATCACAGCAAGTACCCAGTAATGCTGCAAGCACATGGAGAATGACAGAAGGTAAATTGCTTGTCAGGAGGTCTGTATTTCAATTCACAGCATATTCCAAACACGTTGTGGTGAAAGCTCTCCACAACAGCTGCTTTCATTGCTAACTATTTTTGATGTAAATGTCAATAAAGCTCCAGGCCCTTTCATATTTTTGGCCAAGACTGTCCATCTTTCCCTATGCAGGCTGGCAGGTTGAGCTCCATCTATCTACTCTTAGGAACATGTCCTATAATAATGATTGTCTCTGGAGACCGTTTAGAGTGATTGAAAGCAGTGATTGGGACAATAGGCTGCTGAATTTCATTGCTGCATTGGGCTGACAGGTGACTGCTTTTATATCCTCTGGAGGAGAGATGGAAATAAAAACACAGTTATATCTAATCAACAGACAGGCATCTACCAATTGCAAATCTATACCTTCAGTTTACCCTTCTCATCAGAACAACTTAACCACAAATTATTACAGGACTCTCATATTTCTCCAGTGGTCAGAAGGTATTCGGAAGAAAGGAAGATGGGGAAGATATGTGTTGCCTCACTAGAGGTGAGAAGTAGGGAAAGAACACGTCACAGGCCATATAGCTCTACCAGTTTCACCGCCAGCTGCTGCTTTTACTAGCTGCAGTTAAGATCTTCATTTTGCTTTAATGAAAATCCCTGGGTGTTACAGAAAGAAGAATTTCATTTTTAATCAAAGAGGCCATGAATATTATACATTGCCCATGAATTTTAACACACTCTAACAGTGTCCTTTTTTTTTTTTTTTTTTTTTTTTTTTTTTCCTTCATTTTGCATTTAAGCAAAAGTTCTGTAAACTCATTAAGCTTACTGTGGATATTTTTTCTTCTATGAAGTTGATAATTAACATACCACTGGGTTTTCCAAAGGAGATGGGAAGACGATCAGGTAGAATTCTGAAAACAGTATGGCAAACAGTCTGGAATATTCACTCTGCACCAGCATCTGGCTCTTTGGCAGACCCCAAAGACTGTTGTGCTGGCACCTTTGAAATTCCCTGTGAGTCCATGTAGTTGCCCATGGTTACACAGCAGCTGGGATCTGACTTCCTCATCTTCCCTGCTACCACCTTCCCTCCACCTCCATTTACCTTTGCTTCTGTAAATCACATCCATTTCTGTCCATCTGTGGTGCCCACTGCAATGTTGCACTGATTTCCCTTTCCAATTTGCAGACCAGGGGGTAAGTAGGAGTTTACCCTTGGCCATTTCATTTCGTCTAAATCATCGGTGTAGCTTTGTTCACATTTTACACTGATTTTTGTTTACTAGAAACTCTACAATACTCAGCAGCTTTCTGTGGCTCCAGGCAATGCTGACACAAGTTGTGAGAATAATATGATTAAAAGCAGCTAACTACCCAGCTGTTAGAGTCACATCTCTAAAAAAACCTAACTCAAAAAACTCAATGCTGTACTATCTGAGTTCTAGCCTTCTGCTAAAAAACCCCCAAACAGCCGAGTGCTTTTTGACTCCTGCAAGCCTTATATATCAGCAGTTTTATTTTGAAATTTTGGGGATGTGTTGGGTTTGCATAACAAAGTTTTGCTACCAAGGGGGCAACTGTGGTGGCTTCTGTGAGAAGCTGCTAGAAGCTTCCCTCACGTCTGGTGGAGCCAATACCAGATGGCTCCAAGATGGACCTGCAGCTGGCCAAGGCTGGGCCAGTCAGTGGTGGTGATAGCACCGCTAAGATAACTTGTTTAGCAAAGGGAAAAAGAAAACCCTGGAGTAAGAGCAGCTGGAGAGTGAGGAGTAAGATTATGTAACATCTCTGCAGACCCCCAGGTGAGTGAAGGAGGAGAGGCAGGAGGCGTTCCAGGTGCTGGAGCTGAGATTGCCCTGCAGCCTGTGGGGCAGCCCATGGTGAGGCAGGGTGTGCCCACATGGCACGTGAAGGTCCATGGGGGAGCAGAGATCCACCTACAGCTCGCAGGGGAGCCCACAACGGAGCAAGCAGATTTGGCTGTGACCCCACGGGAAGCCTGCGCTGCAGCAGGGTACTGGCAGCACCTGTGGATCTGTGGAGAGAGGAGCCCATGCTGGAGCAGGTTTTCTGGCAGGACCTGTGGCCCCATGAGGACCCACACTGGAGCAGTTTGTGAAGAACCTGTGGGAAGGACTGATGTTGGAGAAGTTCAGGAAGGACTGTCTCCCATGGGAGCGATGCCATGCTGGAGCAGGAGCAGAGAGTGAGGAGGAAGGAGCAGAGACAGAGTGTGATAAACTCACTGCAGCTGCCATTCCCCATCCCACTGTGTTGCTGAGGGGGAGGAGGTAGAGAAATCAGGAGTGAAGTAAAGCCTGGTAGGAAGGGAGGTATGGAAGGAAGTTGTTTGAAGATTTAGTTTTTAGTTCTCATTACCCAGCTCTGATTTGAACGGTAATAAATTATATTAATTTTCCTCAAGTCAAGTCTGTTTTGCCCACGACGGTAATTGCTGAGCAATCTCCCTGTCCTTATCTTGGCCCACAAACCTCCCGTATTATTTTCTCCCTACTTTCATCCAGCCAAGGAGCAGAATGATAGAGCAGCTTGGTGGGCACCTGATCTCCAGGTGGTCGGTCCACCACAGTGGGGAAAATACCTACTATGTGACAAATATTCATAGAAACTTTTATTTCTCCATGGAAATAAAACTAGCTCATTTGAATAAGGCTCATCTTATAGATTCAGTGCAAATTTTCTTTGTAAAGAGAAAAAGATGCAGAAAAAGAGTTCTTTCCAATTCTTGAATAACAATCTTATATACAATTTGGTTTAAATAAATGTAGCCGATATGTTGCCAAAGGACTACATTCTAGTTTAAGGCCCTAAAATAAGCTTAGGTTCAGAACCTGATTAATATCGTAAACACTGGGCCCTTTGTATCAGATCCTGAATAACAGTTTGTGCAGGCTTCCACAAATTGGGTATAGAAATACTTGATGTCTTGCGGGCCATGTGAAGAGGTTGGATTGCCAAGGAGCATTATGTTTTTGTTCTTTTTGTTGAATGTTTTGATTTTGTCCAGGACAGAGTTTGTTTTCTTCTTAACATCTGGCACAGTGCTGTGTATTTGGATTTAGTATGAGAATATTTGTTAACAAAGGAAATAAAAGGCCTGAAATTTTGGTAAATCTATGCAAAGAGTCTATTACAAATTTCTTTCAATATATTGGTTAAACTGACAGACTATAAAGATCAAAAGTAAATTTCAAAGCAAAGAAATGGATTGTTCAAGAAGAGAGGATACACAAAACGAATAGCCCATGCTTTGTTTACATACCAGTTTAAATCTCTGTGCAATGGGAGGTTAACAGTTGTGTTGAGAGAGTCTAGCAAGAGGAGCCCATTTCATACATCTCATAATGTAGCTGTCACTCAGGCTTTTTGTCTTTCCTCATCCTTACCCCGAAGAAAATTGTGTGTAAATCCAGACCTTAAATCATGTTGTCTTCTCTTTTATTTTTCTTTTAAAAGTTGTCATTTCTTTATAAAAAGAATACTGGATGAAAGATTGATTACACTGTCAAGAAATGCACTAAAAACCAGCAAATCCATAATGTTTAGAAGCTAGGAAGTTTTCTGCATGCAGTAGCATCCACTAAGACATTAAAATAGAAAGTTACTGAGTTTCACTACCTCACTACGGAGGCAAAACCACTGCAGAGAAAATTAAATAGAACATTGCTCTAATTTATTGCTTTAAAAAAAAAAAAAAAAAAGTTTAGTTTTATTGACAGAAGTGTTGAAATACATGATTTTTCCATCAGCTGGGACCAAATTTCCATCAGCTGGGACCAGTGTCCTAGAAGGACACTTAGAAAGAAGGAAAAGCAGGAAAACTAATACCAAGTTATTTAAACAGAGGAGGTAAAGTCATTCTGGTCATTTGTGCAATTTTCTTTTTTCTTCAAATAATAGTTTTTAGAAAAATATTGTCCAACCATTTGCAGTAATTCTCAAATATGTTCTCAAATGGATTTTGTGGGCAAACAACCAAAGGAATATGGCCAGCTGAGGCAACTGCCTATTACTTTGGAAACAACTTAAAAGTGAGGAAGCAGTTTACTTGCTTGCATTTTATTTTATGTAACATGAATTACTGTCGGGTCTTTTGTAACCAGCTTTGATACTCTCTGCTTATCCAGAGAGATCCAGAGAGATCAAATTTTTGACATATGGTCCCATGTACATTGAACAACTTAGGTTTGCTAAGATCTTGTGTTAATGTTTTGTAGATTTTTCTTCAACATTGCTGTGGGTTAGATAAGCCCTCTCTCGAACTCTGTGCAGAACTCATTCAGTGAAGGCTTATGTTAAAATCATTATCCCAGAGTAAGTGTCTACCAGGACTAGATAATATCTGTGATCTCTCACAGAGGTATCCACGGGGTGGAATATGTTAGATAATATATCTATGCATCCCCAGATCTCTGGTAAAAAGAACTTTGTATCTGTTGAAGATTTTGAAATATCAGTGTTAGTAAAAGTCCAATCAATTTTCCTCCTCACCGGAGGAGGTTTGATCTGGTATTTCATTTGTTAACAGGCATTCTCCTTTAATAGTTACAGGGTCTTAATTTTTTTTTCAGAACATCATCAAATTTTAATTTAATTTATCCCATGTAGCTTTTGGCACCTCACTGAGGTAAGCTAGGCTCAGTGGAAGGGAAGAGAGACATAGTTCAAGGGCGTGAATCTCAATGCAACAGCACAAAACCCAATCAACTGAAGTTGTAGGGCACATAGGTTGCTAACTCAGTCACTTCAATTACTCATCCAAACTTAAACAGAATGAACTGGCCTCAGCAAGGTAAGAGTCAAAACATACTTCACAACTCCCTGGCATACTGGGGTGTCACAGGCCAAGCTGATATGAGATGTTGTCAGCCCTGAAGAGAGGGTGTTTGATAAGTATTCCATACTCGGTGAAGCACTGTGTGAAACAGCAGCCTGATGCACCATGCCAGATCTACAGTTTCCTACTAAAAACATTTCTCTGAGGAAGGCCAGTATTTGTGGGCTTTCCAGGTATGGAACCCACCTGAATGACTGGTAGTTAATACAAAACAATTGATTTAAACTTCTTCTGTGTATTTTCATTCTTCATCAGAGTCCACAATTAAAAAGTTCAGTAAAAATATTCATTGTGTAAAATGAACTCTGGCTTATTAAAATACTCAGTATGCCAAAGAATGCTTTAGCAGACCAATTTGAAAATGTGATAATAGTCTGTATCCTATCAGCAATGCTGTAGCTGCACTGTTGTACAGAATGAGCATTTGGCTTTTGGTGAGTGTATTTAGCTCACAATATTAGATGAATGATTAATCTAAACTTCTCTTAAAGAGAGATGCAAAGCAGAGCCTGGAAAATGTGGCAGGAAGTTAAGCAAAATTTTATTGTATGAGGATATGAAAATGTCTGTTAGGCAAAGTGTGTAATAAGGACCTTCTATTTAAAGTAAAGTGACTTTTTATTGTCTTTAATTTTCCCATTTAATTGTTCACAATGGAGGAGTTAATGTTCAAGAGAGGAGTTCCAATTAGCTCACATCAAAAAGTCAGAAGGAGAGTTTGTCTCCAGAAAGGTGTATCACAGTCCTGCAGTTCCTGCAATCCAGTGCAGTGTCAGACGTGTGTCTCCCGAAATCTCAAATCAGCTTACTGAAAACACATCTACCACGGTCTTACAACAAATCATTGAGGAGGCAAATTTATGCAGTAGTGACTGACTGTTACACAATTAAATGTGATGGCATGAGGAATCAGAGTAACATGGAAAATTTGTCCATTGCTATACGTTATGTAAGGGATGATTCATCCCTGAAAATATCTCAGAGAAGAGGTGCAACTCAATCATCTTCATGCCAACTGCACCTCTGACATGATTATTGCTCCTTTGAAAGCAGCTGAGTTCTTTTCTAGTGGCATCATTAATTTGTGCTATTATAAGGCCAGTCTGAAATTTATGAAGACGAGTTGGCATATAAATACACGTCCAGAAGGAATGTGAAAAGGAAATACATTGAAGTATGCATGATTTCAGGCATCTATTTCATTGAGTAGGGCATGTCTCGAAAAGAACATTTATGAAAATGTTCCAAATCGTTATTGCTCGGGCAATGGTGGCTTGGGTGGGTATTTTTTTTTTCGTCTTTTGAATTTTCTTTTCATTGCTGTCACTGGCATGATGATAAGGAAGAAAATGAATAAATGTGAAAGGAGAAGCACAAAACTGGCAGCCCATCTTTTCTAACACTGATACATATATTTGCTATTCTAATATTCTATTGTTACAATGGGAATTTCTATTGGTTCATCCATTCACACATGTGGAGTGGGTGGATTTGAATAGTCTTTATCGGAACAGAACATTGTAAAAAAGCATTATAAAGTCTGTTTTCATAACCAGGCACAGTTTTGACTTTGTAAAGTCTGCAGCTGGACCATGGTTTCTGACACCAGCATAAATCTGTGCTGGGAATATGCTGGAAAACCCGAACAACTGTTTCAACTGCTTTGATTGCAACATCCTAATGAAGTTATCTTGCTTTGCTGGCTAGAGCCTTTTTAAGATTATCCAGTCAGAGACTGAAAATAATAGAAACATTATCAGATAGAAAGCTTTAAGTTGCTAGTGTTTTTTATAAACATCTTATAAATGTTTATAAATAGGTCTGAGACTCCCATGACCTATTCACAGAAGATCTATGAGAGAGATAAAAGTCACCCTGTGTGAAGCATCAGGAAAAATGTAAACCCTAGAGAAATTCTAGTTAGGTTCTGAAGTTCACAGTGTCTCAGGTGGACCCTCTGTGTGATGCTGAATCACAGTCAAAAAAAAAAAAAGCTCTACTGCATGAATAGCACAGTAATTGATACTATCTATTTATCACTGCTTGCAAGGACTTTTGTTTTCAAGAAATGTACTGAACTCTGATTAGAATCAGTGATAGAAAGAGGACAGAGTTGGCATAAATAATGTTTCAGCCACACTCTTTCGTTTAGGACATAAGAAAAGGTAGGACACACACTTTTTGCATCCTGCTGGGATATTGATCAACCTTTTCCATCGTGAATGCAGTGGGCACCACAATAAAGCATTTCAGTCATTTTAGACTAGTAAAGCTTCTGGCGCAAGTCAGAAACACCAGGCAACAGATGCTGCACAGATAAGGTAGAATATGTTCCCCACAGAAGAGTGAAGAAGTTCAAAAGCCACAAAGGATAAATGCGAGGAGATGGCTACCTCCTTGCTCAGTGTATGGGCGCGGGTGAGTCAAGTGAACACACAGCAGGAAGCTGGCTCCTGATTTTCCCAGCGCAGGATTGTGTTTATTATCAATTCCTTCTCACTTTTGTGCAGGCACCAAGTCTGTGCTCTTTAGCTGTCTGCCAGCAGGACAGTGCATTGGGGTGGGAGGGGAGGCTGAGGAGGGAGCACAGGAGCCCCTGCCCTGGGATGGTGGCGTGGAGCTGAGCAGGCGGCAGCGCAGACAATTGCGAGCCGGGGGGAGAGTACACACTTCTCTCGTGGCTCCCTTTGATGCCTGGATCAGATCCTCTCTTGGACCAGCAAACTCTAACACCTCTTCTGAAATCAGCTCCAACTGGTGATGAGCTACATCTGGCCTGTGAAATGAAAATAGCAAAACCTTTGATTGAGTCCAAGTTAAGTGGATCTTCATCATCTGCTCAGTCAACTTTTGCCAAGATGAATGATACTATGACAGTATTCTAATAATTTCTGAGGTGGATTCCCTCCTTTTTTCATCCATCTGCAAAGAACAAAGTGCAAACACTTTGAAAATTTACTGCTCTCTAAGGGAGAAACGTTGCTCTTTTCAAATACATCCACAGCATTTCACTAACTGAAATGGAGTGCTACATTCAAGCCTGAATCAACCTAAAAACACAGACCTCAGTGTTGAAAGGGGAATCAGATTTTTAAAATTGTTGCAGTGCATGTTTTTACGTTGTTTGAATGTCAGTGTTTTTCCTACAAACTGTTGTTAGATTTGACTGGACCTGGATATTTTCTTTTCAAAGAAGATAAACTAGACTGATAGAAATAATGGTCTCCCTTTGCCATCTCTACGACAAGGCAAATAATATGCACTTTAATAATATGATCACAACGGAGGTTTTTAAACAAACAGAAACTTTGGCACTTAGAGGGCAGCACTACAATAATCATTTGTGCTATTCTGCAAATTTTCTGGAAAGCACTGGACTCCTGTACTTACTGTGCAGTGCAATGGCTCTCCAAGTGCTGAAGGTAACTATTAAATGGCTCCAACATTTTTCCATGTGTCAGTATTTCAGTTCATTAGTAGATACTCAGCAGCAGGCGAAGCAGACACCCATGGCTCACTTGCCACAGTGCCTGTCTGCGGCAGGCACAGAACACACCAGGACTCTGCCCCTCTCCTGGCCTTCCAGTTTCAGTGTAGGTCCTGGTATTTTTCCAGAGGTACCCAGATACCTACATACTGATAGGAAAACTGCCACCTCCTAAATATGAGAAAGTGTGACCACCTAAAACTTGAACTTGTCTTTCCCTCTGCGCTCAGGGAAGAGCAGCCTCTTCACCTGCCCCAGTTCTGCAGAGAGTGTGGAGAGCGCTTGCTTCACAACACACATTTAACTTAGGGCAAGATTGAAGCCACAAGAAGTCAAGCCAAGCAATACAGCTGTCTTTTTGCCACAGAACCATGGTAAGATCTAATTTCTCTCAGCTACTCACCTTACTGAAAATTAAGAGTTTTACCATCCTGCTGAAGAGCAGCCAAGCTGGCATTTCTCTTTCTCCCTGTCCCTCACAGTCTGGTGTCTACCTTGACTAGTTAAACACTAGCAGCTCTTTCCTGACACAGGAGAGTGCAATACTGCTGTACCCTGTCACAGATTTCAGTAATGGGATGTTTCTTTTCTCTGTACCAAGCAAAATCATATTGAGCTTTGTTTTCCTTCAGCAGAGGAGTTGACTGCTTTTCCAAATAGCACATTTGACACCATCTTTGCCCCGTATCTGTCCTCTCACTGGCTTTAATTCCGCAGTTTTCCATTTTTTTCTTCTGTCTTCCCTTCCCTCTCCTTTCATTTCCACTTTCTCTTTATGTTCACTCTTTCTTAATCTCTTGTTTGACTGCCTTCACCTTCCCCAGACCCACCTGCTGGCCCTGTATAAGGTCATTCCTGAGGTGCTGCTGGCAGTCTTTTTCCTGTGGGGACTGTAACCATGTGTGATGTCTCTCTCTCTCTCAGACCCCGGCTCCGTTTTTGCCTCAGCTAGCTTGAGAGACAAACCACAGTTGGAAGGATTTTTCCCCAGGGCCCCATAGATCACAAAGCGGCTGTGAACCTTTTTCTTTAGAGAGAGCAGGAGCCTGCCGATGGCAAAAGGAAGGCTTTGCACTTGATCCAGGGGGAATGGGGGCTTTATTCAGTCTTTCTCTTGTGGTCCTGCCCCCGCAGGGTCAGGAGTCTGGTCCCAGTCCCCCAGCCAAAAGGAATTTTCCACCCCTTTAATCCTGGCTTTTACCCAGGGGGAAGGGGCTAGAGGTGGGGACAAGCCACTACCCAATCAGGGATAAGGTGGGAATGGAACAGAGTGGGATTACATTCCAGTGAGGGAGAACAGGAAGGGAAAAGGAGGAGGGACAATCTTCAGTGTGATACACTTTCCAGGGGAACATGGGAGTACAGAAGAAACCATTACAAAACCCAATATAAAAATGAAATACAATATAAACCCAAATAATACACAACAACAACCATGGGCTTTATTTACCTCCTCCTTCCCCAAAGGTGGACTGCATCTGGCTTCCAGGCTTGTGTTATTTTTTATTTAGAGATGCCTTGCTGCTGCCATGTGTCAGCATTTCTCCTGGACCATGATTTTCTTATGCCATGAGCTGAGGTGGCACCTCACCAGAGGGTTTACAGTTATTCAACAGTGTTCGATTTGACCCAAATTGCTTTTCAGGTTTGGGGGATCAGTTGGTGAGTTTGGAGATGTGGATAAAGAAGCTTTGAAGAAAGGAATGACAGTTTTGAACAAATCAGATTTTTGTTAAGTTCTAACCTGGTATAATGCAGTCTGCATAGCTATATTATTGGAGACAATAATATCAATAGATGATTAAATAGATTGTTATGCATTACATTTTGTTATGGAGATGGGAAATACAGAGAGAAAAATTTTATCACTGGGATTATTCCGAGCCAGATTTTAGAAGGAAAGAGTAGTAATTAGTCTCAGTTTAATCGCTGGTGGGAGATAGTTCACATTACCAAATGATTTGATGTTTCAGCACAAATGACAAACTGTGTTCAGAGAGGTCCAAGACTCTGTCAGCATGGCTGGAGACTAAATCACCTCTCCTCTTTATAGTAGATTGAGTTGTCCTTCCAAATCAGGGTTAAGGTCATTGGCAGGGCAGTCTGAGAATGAGAGCATCTGTCTGAAATATACCTGGACTGTGGATGTATTCAGAAATTCAATTTCTGACGTGGCCAGTTCCTTGACCTTCACAAGCATGAAAAGCCTATGGGGAAAAAAAAAAAAAAAAAAAAAAAAAACAACTAAAAAAAAAAAAAAAAAAAAAAAAAAAAAAAAAAAAGCCGTGATATTTTTATTTGACTTCAGGTTCAAACTCCTGAATGGGCCATCAAGATCTGCTGGATATATTACAGAGCCAAAAATACTCATATGACCTGCAGAAAAAGTACATGTATTTTATCTTAATTCTAGCATAGCTGCTCTATTTCCTTTCTCCACATGCACACACCCCTCTGTCTGAAAATTATTTCAGGTCCCCTCATGCTCCATCGATGACAGCTAGACATTTTCTAAAGTCCTTGAGCAATCATGCCTTGGAATAGATACACTGAAATCACCACACCAAATAGACAGGCACAGGAGTCCTAAGTACACGTTTGAGCATTTTTCCCCTGCGGGTTGACATTGGGAGGGATGTTTTGCGTATGTTGACGAAGCCCAGGCTTGCAGGTGCCTGGGGAAGCGGTGTCCCTGGCAGCCGAGCGGCGGTGGCCGCTCCCGGGGGGCCGCAGGGCTCCGGAGGGCTGTGCTCCTGGGGACTACCTGCTTTAGCTCTGCGCAGCAACGCTGAGAGCCATATGTGGAGCTGCAGGAAAACAGATGCTGTTTCTCCATTTGTGAAATCAAGTTGTTGGAAAGTAGTCAGCTTTCCGATGTACAAGAGCGAGCTCATCCGATCAACCTGCAGAGACAGCGTGAGCTTTTATTTTTAAGAAATATTTGTCAATATCTCCAAATTGTCGGTGGAGAGGATGGTGCAAGAAATAATGGTACGGAAATAACCAGCTGATAACTGGCTTTGATAATAGGCAGGTTTTTGGTGACCTATGATTTTCATAAACAAAGGGGCTGTGCGACCTGGATTTTGACTGCCAGATCTGCTTCCAGGCATAGATTTCTAGATGTACTGTAGGTTTGCTGTAGCATCTTGATTTTATAACATACATAACCACTCGGTTTGATTTCTTCTTACCACCAAAACAGTAACATTATTCCTCTAGAATAAAATGAAGTGTTGTGTTTTTAGAGAAGCTTCAAACAACTTTGTGTTAAAGCCAAAATAAATAGCTTTTATTTTATTATCAACTGAAAATATGTTCTATAATAGCAAAATGGCTAATTATTAAAAAGAAAAATCTGAACTGATATTCTAAATCACTGTAACATACTGAAACATAATTGTGAGTAATTTGTTGTCCTTTAAATATGTGTTTTATCTTATCAGAAATGCAAGGATTTAAAGTATCAGCTAGCTCCAGAGTCTCCAGATTGATAAAAATCATCTTTTGTATTACTCTGGTTAACAGGACAGTTTTAGATACCAGACACAAATTAAAAAAACTTACTGGAAAATAGCAAACAAAGAATTTTACCAGGATTATACTCTTTAAGACTCTCTGCCAAGCTCCCTAGGATATTTTGTCAGCATATTAGGATCCCTCACATTTCTCTGCAGTGTATCTATTTTCCACTGGTTCAGACCTATAGTAATCTGTCCTAATTTTAGCATTAGATTGCTCTTTTCAGCAATATAGCTTTCCTTTTATATTACATCAAGAATTTAGGATTCGAGTAGCTTAGAATTACATCTTGGCTATCTAAGATGGATATCTAAAGATGGTGTAGCAGGTATGTAATCAAAAGCCAGACTCCAGTTTGTGTCAGAAGGCAAAACTTATGCCAAGGTTAACTCCAAAAGGTTTAGCTGCATGAGCACTTTGTCCATGTCTTTTGATTTTCTTTAATTAAATAAACTGTGTCTCGCTGTTGGTATGCAATCCTTGTTAGAGGTGAGGATCACAGCCACACTGGTGCTGACATTTGTGTTCAAACATGGGCTTTTTTACAAATCATAAAAGATGCAATCGTTCAGCTTACCTTGCCTTGGCCCCCAGCCAACAATATTACACAAATTGCGTGAATTAAGCTAATTCAATGTTAGTGCCTGACACAATAATCCTCTAGCACAGTAGCAATTTCTGTTGAAAGGATAAAAATCATCTTTTCAGAGAAGGAAGTGCCTTCTCTGTAGCTGATCCAAGACCAGTGAGCCTCAAAAGCAAATCCTTGCATTCAGTGAGCAAGAAGCTTCTCCCTGAGTTGCCCCCTCTAACCAGCACCCTGGGGAGGTCTGTATGGGACCTGAGCTGAGTTTATCTGTTTCTCTCTCTTGAATACACACATGTGCAAACATGCCTAGAACTAAAAAAAGAGTTATGGCTTTAAACTGAACAAGCATAGATTTAAATTAGATGTCAGGAAGAAATTCTCTGCCTGTAAGGATGGTGACATCTGCAACTTCAGTCATCAGTCTGGTTACACAGAGGTCAGGGGAAATGTGAACCAGTCACTTGCAGTGTAAGATGCATTTTCCCCTCGACAATATGTTCAGGGCTCACTTAAAAGGCAACCCATCTGTCAGAGTACAAGGCAATTGCAGTCTTTGTAGTCAATTACAAGCCACTTGTAAATGAAATTGTGTTCACCCCAAAAATACGTTAAAAAGATTTGAATAATCCCATGAATGAATCACTACCTTTGTGTAAGACTGGGCTACACAGGGTAGGTAGAACTGGTAATCTCTCAGCCAGAGCACTGCTCTGTGAGCTGTCAATGCCAAGTTACTCTGGAGGATTAACTCTGACTTATAGGAATATTCTTGACCTTGACTAAAACTCTTAGATTTTGTTTCTTATTGTTGCATGTGCATGGGGTTGGGGTTTTTTGTTGTTTTTCTGTTTTAACTTTAGATCATGTTGGGTTTGGGGTGTTTTTTTTATCTAATACAAAATAAAGGAAAAACAGTTTGACTCATGTGTCCTGTTGTGGGGACCAAGTTAATTAAAATCCTGATGTATATATACAGCTGATACTCCTCACCCTAATGAAGAACATTAATTCTAGAACATGTGTGGCTGTAGTCACATTGCTACAAATTACTGGACTCTTTCCTTTATCTGTTTCCAAGAAAGTCTCCCCCGGTTAGTTAGGAAAAAAGAAAAATATGATGCCTTAGTTCTGAGCAGCATAAATTACATGCATCAATCAGAGGAAGCTTAAATTAAAATACACATTTGGCAAACAAATATGAATATGTTGATCTCATCTGTGAATCAAAATGATTTAATGCCAGTACTGACCCCCCACTGATCAACATGAAGGTCACTGCAAACTGCTTGATTCTCATTGAGAAATGTTGTCGTGTCTGTTAAAGATGCAGTTTTATACATTCCCTAATGCTCAATCTAATCGGTAATTCCAATGTAGCAGAATTGATTTATTTTAGAAAGAAAATACTGAATTCATTTTTTTTTATTTATGTAATCCAAAACAGATAGCTAAATTAAAATGTTAAAAAAATACATGTGGTGGATGGGTCTGGGCTGAAGGCTTTCCAATGTGCTTATGATGTTTTCTAATCTAGAGGAATACTATTTGTTAAATAGAATGCTACACCTTTCAGATACCAAGTGATCATAAATCAGTCTTCCCTTATCATCCCGTTCATGCATTCTGGCTATAGGAATAACTAGTTGTTTAACTCAATTATCAGGTGAAATGTGGCTCTGAAGGGATAATCCAAGGCTGGTTCACTTGTCATTACTCTCCAAAGGTCTCAAGCAAACAGATGAGTAGGACTTCTGTTTTATCAAAATTTGAAACATTTTTTTTACCTTTTATAATCTTTTTGCCTACACTTAGAACCTTTTTTGAATTAGGGATGGAGAAAGTCATCATGGCTCCAGGTTAGACAGTACTGGGAAGAGGGACCCCACTGGTGGGACAGCACACAAGATCAGGAGGTCCTGATGGGAGCAGAAGCAACAGGGAACCTCATCAGAATTCACCCATGGGGAAAAAGTCCACAGTGAGATACAAGGAAAGAGGTCAGTCCAGGAAATATTTCTTCCTGCAACAGACCCAGTGGAGAGAATTCATTATGTTTAGATACATTCACACATCTATGGAAATGGGGTTTTCCCATAGGTATGAATGTTTTTACATTGTCATTTGTGAAAAATTGCACTTTCTAAGTAAACATTTCACACCTTTGTAGCTGGGGACTAGAGCGGTGGTGAAAGCCAGCTTCTCTGTTCTGCTAAAAAACAGAGGCCTTTTTTGCTTACAGTTTGAAATTGACTGTCAATGTCCAAGACAACATTTTCTTTCTTAGATAATCCTTGCCAGTCTCTCTACTTACAAATTATTTCCATCAGAGGATTTTTGCAATTTTTTTTTCTTCTTCTACTCCACGTGGAGCTGACACATTCTTCAAGGATATTCAATAATCAGGTTTTACCTTCTAAAGGTCCCAATAGCCCATTTATAGTGTGAAAACCTTTCAAAGAGTACTCCAATTTAAACTATCTACTGGGGAAAGAGCAGGAAGAGGCATCTTAAGAATGCATTTTGACAGGAACAAATCAGAGGTTCACTAAGGAGAAAAGCTATTTTGAAATTATTATTCACCTTGAACAAAGCTTAATTCATGAATCTTTGGCATCTGGATGAGAAGAAACAAGCATTCACTCACCTTTTGTTTAATAAAATGAAGCCATTAAAAGCACATGCTTTAACTTAGATGTAACATCTAAGTGCAAGCTGCAAATGAGCTGGTTGCATCTTGGGGTTTATTTAGGTCTCACTGCCCGTGATGAAATTCTTAAGTATTGCAGAACATGCTTTATGGAAGGATGATATTTTTGTACTCTTCCTACCACCTAAACACGCACTGCTTAATATCATAAACCATAAAATTATAAGAACTTCAATTTATCACACATCTTTGATTGCCTTTTCTGTCTTCCATTTTCTATCTTAGGTAGTTTCTTTCCTCGATCCATTAGTCAAAAATCCCTGAGTAGCTTCTAATATCAATTGGATTTAGAAATATTTCACAACTCTTGATAAAGAGAGGATTTTTTCATTGTCAGCCCTGTGCATCTGTACATAGAAGTCAAGCTGGGTGGCCCTGTTCAAGTGAGGCATCTCTGAGTTCTAGGGATCAAAGCCTCTAATGTTTGTTTTGAAAGTTGGAGAGCATATAACTATGGTTCTCAGGGTGGTCTCTGACACTTGTTTTTAGATCAAAGCATGTTGGAATAGCAAGTCACTGAAACCTGGCCTGGATTGCTAAAAGGTCATTGTAGATAAGCTAAGCATCAAGAAGAGAAAGTAGATATACAATACATACATCTGTTCTGCCTCTTTAGGCAGAAAGACTCTTAATAAAGAAATAAAACATGAGAATCCGCCTATTATGACCGAATGGACTATGGTATTGTTGGACCACTCCTCCACACCTCAATCTGCTTCATAATAAAGCCTGCTGAGCCAAGACAAGTATCACCTTACCTCAGTGCCTCAGAAAATTTCAATGTCCATAAATTCCAACAATTTTGACAAACCTGAAGGCCGTGAAGCTTACCTAAAGGAACGATTTTCTTATCTGAGTTTTGATTTAAATTGTGCATCATAAATGTGCATAATGCTATTTCCAGCTCTGTGTCTTCAAAGCCAAAACTCCCTCATTACCAAGCTGTCAGAAAAAAACTGGACATTGATTATTTGCTAAAAGTCATTCTTTGTGGTCTGTATGGAGCCACTTTGGTTCAAACCAATCCTACCTCTAACCCTGAGGAGTGAGCAAGCCTCACTCTTCACCAGCATTCACGTGTGATTGACCTCAGATGAAGTGTGAAGACACAAAACCAACTCTAACAGGACCATGGTGTGAACACACCCATCTTCTCTGCTGCAGCACTGGCAGAGCCAAGCAGAGAAGCAGAGCTGACAAGCCATTTTTTTTCTATGAAACTTTATTTTCCTTCTCTAAGGAAGACAGATGACGTGAGAAAGCATCCCTGATACAATCTGGAGCAGAAGCTGATGGTACATCTGCACTCTGTGCTGGAGCTTGGTGCGGTCACACGCACAATTAAGACAATCTAAAAGATCTGACCGCTGAAAGGGAGATAACCTTTTGAACATATACTCCAATCCTTTGAACTGCACTCCTAGAAACCTGTGGTCTTTGCCACTGCTTACGCTTTAACCAGCATCACTTTAACCAGATCCTTACAGGAACTGTATTCTTGTTGAAGCTTAAGATAAAATTGCCAGAAGCCAGAGATATCCTTTCAGTGTACAGATGACGAAAAAAGAGAGAAAAGAAAATGGCAAGTCCGTACGAGCTTGCAGATGGGGGAAAATGTTGCTGGTGACTTTGCCTCATGAAATTCTACATCCTTGTCAAAATTAAAACTATTGTAACGTCAAATGTCTCTATTTTTTATCTGCTATGGTATGAAAAAGGAAATAATCTTTTCCTTCATATCATTTTTAATTTCTTTCAAGAGGTTCTAGTTTAGCTATTACTGGGGGCTTTAGCCAAAAGTCAGACTTTTCTTTCAAAACAGGCTTTTTTATCTTTGTTTGCAAGAAGAAGAAGAAAGATAGATTTTATCTGCTGCAGCATATCAGGGGCTTTTTGCTGAACAAGTTCATCAAAATATCATACTAAGTTCTCTTTACTCAGCAAGTTCACTTTGGAATGATTTCTGAATGCTTTCTGGTTGCTATCATTCATAGATTTAGTCAAGATGATAAATCTTTACAAAATAAACATTATCACTTGCAACACTGATGGATATTTATCAGTAAAAGGAACATTGCGCTTTTATATATGTAGATTAGCTCCTAAATAATAAGCAATTTCCTAGCTATGCAGCTAGAGCTGGTTGATCAGAAATAGTTTTATGTGTTTGAGTGAGTTGACCTTCATCTATTGATCAAGGGTAGTTGGCAAGATCTTAAGTAATAACATTCTTGGCTTCACACATCACTTTCATATTGATAGGGTGGAATTGTTTCTGAGTCCAATACTTATCTGCTGGTGAAATATGGGAACATATGAGTCTAGTCAGTCACACCCAAAATATTGTGGAGGCTAGAAGCAACATATGTAGTTCCTCGAATTTCTCCCACTGGTATGGAGCATTTGGAAATGCAGCGACTCTGGAGAGACGCTTGCTCGGTATCTATCTAGTGTGTGGCAGCCCCTGCTACAATCTGGAAATTGCTTAAACCGTTGTGGAAAATCAGCTGGTTCAGTGACAACACAAAACAAAACGAGTGTCCCAGCTAAAGCTTCATTCCCAAGCCTTTAAAAATGCCTCTGTTAACTCTACAAAGGCAAAATGAACTCATCTTCCTAAATGCTCTAAAAATAAGGAAATAGGACCACCTTCTCTTGAGGTGCAAGTGTATCCTGCTAACAAGGGTTAGTTATCTTCTGTTGCCTTCATGCTCAAACAGACTCTTCTGGAGAGTGGTTTCTGCGCATTGCTGGGAAATAAACAAGCCTTCAACATCCCACCTGGCACCCACAGCTGGGTGGTGGAAGAGAAAGAATTGCTCACTGTAGAGTCAACTTCTTCCTCGTTCCTGTCTTTTAGCAGAACCACATCACACTCCTTAAAATTGTATAGAAAATATTTTTTATTTGTTCCAATCTCACACTGAATACAAATCAGGGTAAATAGCTCTGCAGCGGCTCTACAGCTAAGAACTGTTATCTATGTGTTTTGATCAGTTTTAACAGCAATGGTCTATAGACCTCAATTTCCTGTTCTGAAGTGCTAAAACTTATGAAAATAAACTCCAAGGCTTAGTAAGCATCCTTTAATCAAATAAAATTGTCAGTATGATTCTACCTATGCTAGCATAACCTTATAAAAATGTTTGATAGTAGCTTTTTGCACTGTGAAACCTAAAACTGCAGTACACTACAAATTTTGAAGGGTAAATTTGACACATCAGTGATGACTTGTGGGTTTTTTCCTTATTTACACCCTTTTTCTTCTTTTTTTGTCTGTTTTACAGTGCTTTCTCATCCTTCTCTTTGTAATCCTCACCATTTTAATTGTCCGTGTGTTTTATAAAATCATGTCTAATTAGAAAAATTTTAAATTCCTCATTACAGCACAATCTCATGCAGAATTTGAAATAGGAATGATTATGAACTGTTTTAATAAGCACCAGCTTTCCACTCCTTAAAAGATTGGAATTGTTGTTTATATCTGTATGCACATTAGTTTTCCTCAAGATGTGCTAGATTACATTAATTATCTTTGCATCTGCAACAGAGAGCATTAATGATCGATGCCAACCTCATCCCTCTGAATTTTTGAAAAGTTTTATTGTTTTTTGGTTGGGGTTTTTTGGTGTTTTTTGTTTGTTTGTTTGTTTGTTTTCCTTGACAATGTGTATTTGCCATACAGGGAAATTTGAAAGGGATGGACAGAGCTTGCTGCTGGAACTTGCAAGACCACTGTGTTTCCTTGTGCTCCTTTACCTTTTTATGAGGTGGGTAAAAAACTCTGATTTTGCAAGTAGCTGTGCTTTCATAACACTTCAATCCTGATCTGTCTCAAAAGCAGGCAGATTTATTGCAGCAGTGTCCCCATGTGGACTTCTACCAAAACAAATGCAACCGACTGAATTTTGGCTCCAGTTTTGATGCAAACAAATCCTTACTAAGCAAAATACAAATATGCGGTTTTAATAGTTTTTAACCAAAGTGATTTAAGTAGCAATTTAGAGAAAATAACTGTCAGCCAATGTCTGGAATTAGCCTTCTGGAGCCTCTGCTCAGTCCCTGCCTGCTTAGTTCTGGCTGTACAAATCCTTGTAGCTGCTGTTATCAGAGGTAGCGTGTCTCATATACACAGACCAGGCACTCACAGCTCACCCAAGGACATGGTTTTCACAGTCCTCTAAGACTGGCCAAGCGCACAGAAGAATTCAATATTAAATGGTCAAACTCCAGCTCCTCAGCACTTGGTGCAATAAATACTCTATAAATACTCAAGACACAAGGAAAAAAATTTGCTTTATGGCTCATGAGAGTAAGCATATCTTTCTTCTAGACTAAGGTCAGAAACAAACATACTACATCAAGCTGTCAAAATATTTTTCTTTTCCATTGTTGGGTATTTTCATGGCAAAATTTTTATATCACAAATTAAACTAGTACTGATCATCCCCTTGAAACCAATGGGATAAATTACAAAGGAACTTGCTGTTTATAGGATCCAAGGATATAGCAATCTAAACCCTAGTTAGCACTGAAGAATGTATTTAAATCCTTTTACTGTGTTTGCTTTTCTGTGAAAGTCTGCATTCAGACTGTAATTCCACAACATTTATTTGTTATTCAAAGCAATTTGATGAATAATTCTGTAATAATTTGTCTCAGCTTATTGTGAATATTCAGGATTTGAAACATGAACTGTGATTGCTCTCCTAAATCAAATGCTGTTTTACTATTCCTTCAGTGAATGACAGTCTTAGAATCAAGTGAATGACTCGGGGAAAAAGAAAAGGAAAAAAAGAAAATTAAACTTGAATATTGTCCAGAATTTGCATTAATTAACTCTTACAGTGGGCACTCCTGCCATGACAAAAGCAAGCCTGTTTATGAGAAGCAAGCATAAATGGCAGGCATATTGTTAAAATGCATTTATTGTTCAGCAATAGTCCATGCAACCTGAAATTATATTGTTAAGTTATTAGCTATACTAAAGCCTAAAATCTGATGGGATACACAAAGGGGAAAAGGCAAGTAACAGGTCTGAAAAGGCATTTAAAAAAAAAAGCATTCTTGAAAAGGAATCCTCTGTACAGTTAAAATCAGTTTAGGTGTTTCCCTCAGGCTCTGGAAAACATTACAACATTGCACTCAGGAATTTCAGTGATTTATGCAAATGTAGACATATACACACTCTATAAATGCAGGGACTTCAGCGGCAGAGGCTCCTGTTTGCAGGCTGATTTTTACCTCCTGTTTGTTAAATTTCTAATTCCTGCATGCTTCTGCAGCAAGCCTTCCACTGTTTTCTGGATGACTGAAAACTAAAGCTTGGTTTATCTCTCTTGAGTCTGTCCTGTGAGCTGTGATGTGCTGATGCTTGAGGGTGCAGCCGACACCACTGCAGCCCCAGAGGCAGAGGTGCTTCTGCTGGGCAGAATGAGGCTCAGATTGGCCTCCCACCAGCCCCTGGCCAGGGGAGGAAACAAACTGCATCAGTTTGTCCTTGAACATTCCTGGGCTGCATCAAAAGAATCAGGATCTGGCGGTTTTAACTCTGGCCGGATGCCACCAGGTACCCACCAAAGGTAGGTATCGCTCCCCTCCTCAGAAAATGTAACAAAAGGCCCATGAGCTGAGGTGAGGGCAGGGAGAGATCTCTCACTGTTTACTGTCCTGGGTAAAACAGATTTGACTTGGAAATTAATGGAACTAATTATGAATCGAAATCAAAGCAGGAAAATGAGAATTAAAACATACCTACACACACCTACACGTGACCAGCACATCGAGGGAGATGATTAACCTCCTCTATTCTGCTTTTGCAAGACCGCACTTGGGAGTTCTCTGTCCAGCTCTGGGGTAACAAACACAAGAAGGGTGTGGACCAACAGGAGCAAGTTCAGAGAAGGGCCGTGAGGATGATCAGAGGGATGGAACACCTCTCTGATGAGGACAGGCTGGGAGAGCTGGGGCTGTTCAGCCTGGAGAAGAGGATTTGGGGAGACCTTCTAGTACCTTCCAGTACCTAAAGGGGCTAGGAGACAACTGGAGAGGGACATTTTACGAGAGCACATAGTGACAGGACAAGAGGAAATGGCCTTATACTGGCAGAGGGTAGGTTTATATTTGATATTAGGAAAAAATTCTTTCCTGTGAGGGTCTTGAATACACACAGGGGGCAGGGGGTGGGGTTAGAGGAGATCTTGGGTGCCAGGACTTCCCATGGAAACCTGTGAGACCAGAGCTGTGCAAAACGTGCTGCAGACTGGATGTGGCCCAGCACTTTTTGCACACAAAGCTTCATATGCTTTCAGAGCACATTAAGGCAAACAGCCTTCTCACAGTTTAGATGTGATTTACGGTCAAAATGATGTGAGCCACAGAAAAGGTATGACCAGGTAGCAAGTCCCTGCAGCAAACCAGTGTCTCTGGCACTGCTGAGGACACAGAGACTGAAGAAACATCTCTGACAGCCTTTAAAATGTGTTACATGATGCTGCTTGTGACCCTGCCTTTGCCCCAGGCTATGCTATAGCTGCTAGAATTTCAAATCTCATTCAGTGAGTGGTATCTGGGCAAAGAAAAGAAATAAACAGGTTTGGACATTATACGTTTTCCATTTGGGGAAAGTTAACTTTCCTCAACTTTTTTCACCTGTGCTTTATTTTATTTCTTTTCCTTTCTAATATTTGAAAGCCTTATTTTTTCACTTTTAAAAAGCCATGTGATTACTGGTATCTCAGGTTATAGAATCCCAGTGGTTTAAAATGGCTTCATCTGTAAAGGATGGAGACTACCACTTTGTCATCAAGGCCTGATAATATTAAAATATTTCAGTTTTTCACACAAAAAAAACATGGGCATTGACATTTTATGAGCATATTTTATTAAGACCAAAACACCGACTTTGAAATTGAAGGTCAAAGTTTCTTCTGTTAAAAGCCAGAAGAGTGACACAACCAACATGATGATAGCACAGAATACCTTGTACCGTGCTCTGATTTAATCCTGTTCCTTTTGTCCACACCTTTGGGTTTTGTTACATTGAGTGTTCTTGTTAGATGTGTGGAGAGGGGCAGGAGGCTGGAAGGAGTGTTTTTTTCATTTTAACAATAATATCCTTCTTCCATAAAAGATATGAAGCAGAAGACTGAACAGAAAATCTAGCTATTTTATTGCCCCAAGGCATTATTCATTTTCCTGACACATTATGTTTTTAATTAAAATTGCACATGAGTTAATTAAAATGTTCATTCAGCTTTCCTTTTTTTTTTTTTTTTTTTTCCCTTGCATGGGTGCCTTGTTACTCTCCTAGCATTTTAGTAGAAAGCCGTTATATTTCAACAAACTGCTGGCTTTATCAACTCAGACTTCTACTGACAGAATGTCATGTTCTCTACACCTTTTTATCTCAGATGTTATAATTTTTTTAAGTACCTTCTCTAGTCTGGGGGCTGATTGGTTTGGGTTATTTTTAAATGTTGTTGTTGTTGTTGTTATTATTATTATTATACTACCAGCACCTTCCACTAGTGGTTTGAGCTCAGGTTTATTAAGGAGACCTTGTCAGAAATGGGCAGGAAGGTTTCACAAATGGGCAGGAAGGTTTCATTGAAGTGTTATCCCACATGAACCAGTGAACATTGTCAAAGCTCAGTCTCATGGAAAGCGCTCAGATTAATCTGCAGTACAAGTGCACGGCAACACCAGCACACAGTACCTTGGGAGCAACACTGAAGGAAAGGAACATTCACAGAAAGTGATCATCAGAATCCTGCAGACACCTTACTTATACTGAAGTACGTGGAATCCTTCAGATTTTTGGGTTACAGGTACCAAATTTTTGATCACTGGTTTGGAAAAAAGAAATTTTAGAAGATACACACAGACTTTCATCCATCTCGTGTAGTCTTAAGCTCTATTTTTAAAAGGTGTAACAGGACTTAAACAGTTGGAGAAAGTGTTTCTTTTTAGCTGAAATTGTTCCTGGTGGTATATTAGGAAGGGCAAGAGAAATTTCTTAGGCTGTGGACTACTAAAGCTGCTCTACTCAGTTTTCAAGGAACATGTTACTACACTTAAAATTCCTAAGTCATGAGTGGAAGTCTGTTCTGCTCTCTTTGTGCTGGCTACGTAGTATGTTGAAATGCAGTTATTTCCCCCAACCAGAGTCACCAGAGCTGACTTTAGGAATGGAGCCAGTGTAGGAAGAGTTCTCTGTCCCACGTGTCAACCAGCTCCTAGAAAGGAACAGATTTCGCAGATGGATCATTTCTGCTTTCCACAGAGGTTGTAAACATACGTGGTGCACTTGTTAATTTATCCTTATTGAGCATCACAAGTTAGAAATGCACACAAGGCCCATAAACCATAGCAAGGGTAAAAGCTAGAAAGCATGTCAAACAAATGTTTTCTGAAGAGGTGCACAGCAAGCTGTTGTGCCTTTGGTGAAGTCTTCAAAGCCTGCAGAAACACATCGATATTTGTAACTAACATCTCACATCCTGGCTGCTGCACCAGCACGTGCCTGGACAGAAGAGAGCTTTTGAGCAGAGATTTATGTTGTAAGTGCCATGCATGCCTTCTAACAGCAACACTGAAGCCAAGTTTGAAAATCAGACCTCAAAACAACAGCTCCCATAACTCAAATAGAGAAGGAGGGATGGGCTGAGGGGTTCAATCTTTGGGCTCAGCTAATATGCATTAATGAAATTTGCTTTTTTCACACAGCATGAGTTAAGGACAGGCTGTCAGCTCTAACTTTGAGCTTCCTGGATGCTGTCAGCTCTTTTCACAACCTTCATATTACTTGAAGTGGAGCTTTTTACATTTTATTCTTTGACTTCTTGTTGTATCTTCATAAGAATAATGTGATTTCGGGGGAAGTGTTGAAAGGTTTGAATGTGGTAACTAAACATTTACAAAAGATCTTTAGCCTGAAATATGTAAATATATTTCTCTCAATGATTCAGATAGCAGTATTTAATTTTGCAGAAAAATTGCAAAGATTTTTTAAATTTTTTATACTGAATTAATGCTCTGATGACAAACCCTTCACTTCAAGAAGTAGAAGAAATTATTTCTTTTTAAACCTCTCTTAATATGGCATTTTAGATATCTTGAAAAGGGTGTGAAAGATAAGGTTACCAGTCAGGAATAATGTTTTACAACATCATTACCCTGATATCACCCAAAGCAGCTTTCTTTGAAGCATTTCATTTGGTATATATCTATATTTTGATCCAAATAATACCCTCGTTGGTTATGCTAATATTGCCATGTGATATTTACTTAGGCATCAAGAACAACTTCATTGAAACTCAGTGAAGAAACCCTATTTCTTTCTAAAAGGTCCTGTTGTTTAAAACATACCTTGATATTTCATTTGTTGTAAGACCATACTTAATTCACAGCTTATTAAAACTTGCTCCTTTATTTCTTTATATTATCTACACATTGAGTAGGGGAAAAAAACCCAAAAGGCATAGACATGAGAAACCTTGAACGCTCTCTGGAGTCCTGGGCCCCATAATTTAGGGAGGATGTGAAGGTCCTTGAATAAATCCCGAGGAGGGACTCAGCCAAGCTGGTGTGAGTGTTGAAAGGCTGTGAGGAGCAGACTTCTGGTTTGTCTACTTTGGAGGATAAAAGGAGGCTGAGGGGTGACCCCATGGCTCTCCCCAGCTTCCTGAGGAGGGGAAGTGAAGAGCGGGGTGTGGATCCCTTCTCCCTGTACCCAGTGGCAGAGCACATGGGAATGGTTCAAAGCTGCACATGAGGAGGTTCAGACTGGACACTGGAAGCATTTCTTTGCTGAGAGGGTGGTCAGACAGTGGAACAGGCTTCCTAGAGAGGTGGTCAATGCCCCAAGTCTATCTTCTTGGCATTTCCATTTTCCACAACTTTCTGACTTGTGCAGTAGATGTTTTTTTTTTTTTTCCTGTCTCTATTTCCTACTGTTACTGCAGTCTTCTCATCCTAGTAGATCCCCAGCCCTTCACAGACCTAGTGCCTGTCCCTACCACAGACAATTGTGTGAAATTCTTACAAATTTGTCTCAGTAAAATTCAAACATTTTGTAAAGTTGCATTATTTTCACCAAATTGTTCATTTAGGAATATTAAAATTCTTTAAAGGTATACTGGAGCAAATGGAAGTATTTTTTGTCATCATTTCTAAACACAAATTGGAGTTTGTGGGTTTGTAATAATTAGTTCTTGGTTTAAATTTTTCTTTAACACCAGTGTAAACAAAGGTTTTATCCCATAATTTTTGTAATAGTTCATCATGCTAACAACATTTCAAAAAGACCGGTTTTAAAATGGCCTGGAACATTTTTCCAACATTTTAAAATTACTCTAAACTGGGGAAAAAAAAAAAAAAAAATCATTTTAATCCTTATTTTTACACCCTGTAATCTTGGTACCTTGAACTTCCCACACAGCACCAACCTTTTGTGCTTTCATGTAGGAAAAGTCAGCATTTAATCATAAAAGGGTTTGAGAGTCTATATTAAGAATACAATCTAACTTGGTAGCTGCTGTTTGAGATCCTGCATGCTATGAATTTCATACAGTAGATATTAAAATCTGGTATAATTTCATGACCCATATCGCCTTCCTTCTCACAGACTCCAACTGTGTGAAGTTATTTCCATAAAGAAATGTGGGGATATTGTAGGAAACAAACTGGCTTTACCAACAGTTCAAAGCTGTGGTGAATATTACATTTAAAGCCAGCTCCTCTTATTATAGATACGTTTAACACTTCCTGAAAATTCCCTTCAAAAAAGTAACAGTAATTTTCATCAGCTCTGGGAAAAGAGTCATCAAGTATCTCCAGGTGTAATGTATTTTTAGTAGAACCACCCAAACTGTTAGCCACAGTTGTGAACTCTGCTGAGGAAGTCTCTCGGCGCTGCGGTGGCAAGCTATCTGCCCACAGGCAGTTTAAGTGCTCCAGATAGAGGTGCAAGACCTTAAAAAAAATCTAAAGCCATGCCATAAACAGGAAGCATTTAAAAAAAAACCAAAAAACAAAAAACAAAAACAAAAAACCCCACCACGTTTTCTCCAGTTTGGAAAAGGATAGAATAATAGAAAGAGAAATAAACTGTTCTGAGAAAGGAGCAGCCTGAGGAGACCAGCTTTGCTGAAGGTCATTGGTCCTCCCCTGCTCTACCTTTTGATTTTCTCACGTAGGCACTTACCTAATTCTGGCCCTGCAGAAGCCCCTTGGCTTTTCTCTACTCACGCTCAGCCTCCCTCACTCCCTTTATGCTTTCCTAGCAATTCCCAGGAAGTTATTTCCAATAATCACCTAATTTCCTGCATGAAGCAGCACAGGACGCCCCAAGACTCCCATCATCTTGCATGACCACTTTTAGCCTGCTCAGACTTGTAAAGTCCTGCTGCTCTCTGCCCTTGTAGACACAGAGGTTAACAGAGACTAAACAACTTTTCTCAATTATCCAACTCCAGCCATTTACTTCCTGAGACTGGGAAAAGAGGATTTCTAAAGAAATGAACAGCTCTCTCACATTTTCCCCCATTAATGGGCAGGTCTGAGATGAGAAGAAACTCCAGACTGGCCCCAAAACCTGAGCTCTGTCAAAATTCCTTTTAGAGAAAGTTTCCTACGTAGAAATATAGGAGAGCAAGCAGGTAAACAAACAAAACCCCATCCAGCTTGGACACATTTCCTGCATGCTCGCAGATCATCCTGCCTAAGCACAGCAGTCCTGACGGCCCCTGGCCAGGCCACGGCAACACCATCCAGACCTCCTGGAAATGCAGCAGGTGGTAACCTCTGCAAGGGAGATAAAGACTTGGAAATGGCAGTGATCTGTACCCTATGGAGATAACGCAGACTCACTGCTAAAAATGTGTTTGGGTTTTTTCTCTATTTGTTCACTCAGCTTGAGTAAAGCCATTTGGGGAACTTTTTGTTTGCTTTTTTCCTTTTTATTGTTTTCATTCATCTACATCATCCAAAACTAAAGCCTTGCAACGAATGAAAATATGGAGCTGAAAGCACTTTTTTTTCTACACAGTGACAGACCCACTGTGCAGACTTGCAGCTACCTCTGCCTATACAAAGATGCAGCAGGACCAAAGGACGCTGTCACCCCTTAAATTCTCAAGCTGGCACTACAAATGGGTTTGCTTCTATACTCAGAGAATGTATGTATTTTCAGTTTTTAAATTCTCAATAAATGTGGATGGTCTCAGACAAGTAGAGAAATAAGACAATAAAATATCTGTTTTGCTCTTCTAAATTTCATTGTGTATAGTTTTCCGGCCTTGCTGCATTTCTTACTCCCATTTATCCCCCCACTCTGGTGGATAGGTGTGGATAGCCAGGTTTACTTATTGACTTGCCAGTTGTATATGTTCAACAGCTCTAACTCAATGACATCACTTATTAGGGAGATAAATGAGAGCAATTAAGCATCATGGCCATAACTGGCAAAACTTTCTGCAATGAGAGCATTATTAAAATGACAGAGTGCTTGTCTGTGCCTGCCCAAGGTGTACGATTCAGCCTCTCTCCTTTGCCTGGTCAAGTGACCCCCAGCAGCACATCTCCCAGGCATTGTGTCTATAGGGCTATATATATAACCCCTCGTTGTAAAACTGGCAATGCATTTTGATCGATGTCCATTCCATTTTTAAGTGCCATCTTCTTCTTTGTTTTTTAGAGTTGAACAGGACAGCTGATAACCATTACACTTTATTTCACATTTGTTAAACTACTCACTTAAATAACCTCCTCAGATGCTGATAAATGGCACCTTCAGAAAGAATAGCTGTTACTTTTTTGCATAATATTCTGGTGTTTAAGGCTTTTTATAATACATCATACACACAGCCTTGCTCTGTCATTCAAAACCCAAAAGACATTTTATTAAAATGTTTCTTTTTTTAATCCTGCCTGGCTAATGCTTCCAAGAATTTTTAATACTGGATTTGGGGGAAGGAGGGAAATTGCCATGAGAAGTGGAAAGTCCATTTTGAAAATAAAACAAGAAGTAGGCTTCAAATTAGAGCTTGTTTCCCTTTAAAAATTAAGTTCTCTGTTTTGGGCAGAAATGAGGCTATAAAGATCTGAAAAAATAAGACCATTGCAGAAAAAAGAAACAAGTAGGAGTAGTACATGGAGAGAGGTAAAGATGGTCAAATAGAAGCAAGGAAAAAAAAAAAAAAAAAAGAGAGAGAGAGAGAACACAAATAAATATAAATATAAATATAAATATAAATATAAATATAAATATAAATATAAATATAAATATAAATATAAATATAAATATAAATATAAATATAAATATAAAACAATTATGATTCAATGAAAAAACACAAACTAGGCAGGGTGCTCCAGACTTTCCTTACTAGCACCAGGATATAGGACAGCATCCTTACCAGTCTAGGGCATCCCTGCCTCTCCTGCCTTCCTGCTGAAGAGATGTGATCTGCATCCACACACCAGAAAAACCCCATCATCTCACAGGGGAGATGCTCCCAGCATGGGAGCCCTGTAGGGTTTTTTGGGAGTCCTGCAGACACGCTACGCATGTATGGAACACACACAAAATGCATACAGATAAAGCAGCTGTGATGGCAGATCCTTGCCCTTTTTAAATGTCGTAAAGTGAATGTATGGCACAGGCTGTGATGTGGCTGGCAAGAAAATGGAGATGATGTCCCTCTACTCTTGGATCGAAATGCTTCATTTTACAGAGCACATGATTTACCTGCGGTCTGTGTCCTAGCACACACTGCCCAGAGCAGTGCCCAGAAGCCTGTTTCCAACACAGCTCCATCGCCAGGAACATCAGGGAGGGAGGAATGGGAGCCAGGAGCAGTGGGGTAGTGCAAGCTGAGGCTGGCTGCCCCCGGGCCCCCAGGAGCTGCATGAGAGAGAAAACCTGAAGCAAAACATCGCTTCTGAGGATTCTCTTCTAGGTCTGTGAAGAGGGCTATAACCCCGGGGTTAAAAAAAAAAAAAAAAAAAAGAGAGAAGAAAAAGAGGCAAATCAAGGCTGGATTTGAAAACAGACAGGTACCTACCTTGGAAAGATTTTGCAGATATGTTAAGCAGAATTTAGAGCAGCCATCTTCTTCCTCTGAATTGTTGCTCTGTTTTCTAGATGTCAGGGGACCTTGAATGCATTTATTGCCATTCTTTACATCTCTGCCAAGCCTGCTACAGTGGCGAGCCTATGGAATTAAGGTGCAGGGAAAGATGGAAATGAATTAATAATTTAGCTTTAAGTTGACCTTTAAATGTTGTTTCACAGAGTTGAAAGGTGTCAAGAGTTAAGGAGAAACACCCAAAGGGACTCTAGGGAGAGGGGGTGTGTTCAGACTGTGACAGAAGGCACAAAAGACAATGGGATAGGGGCAGCTAAGGTGTATGAAATAAAGAACGTATTTTTGTGTGCTAAAGAATGTGCCTGAATGACGAGAAGGATAAATGTAAAACATTCACAAAGTTAGGAACCATCATAAGGAATATACAAATAACCATGCCACATCAGAACCAACTGATGTGGTTCTAGCTGGCCTCTTACATGTCACAGCAAGGTTTAAAACTGCATATTAAGCCATCTCCTGCACTGGAAGTAATGTGCTAGCCAAAATGAGCAGGCAGTCAGGGTATTTTCTTCTTTCAGATAGTAGCGCTTATACTGTTAGAAAATAATTTATTCTAATGTAATGTGACTGAATGCTCTCAATAGGCATAGAAATATTTTATACATTTGCTTATTCCTGCTGATTTTTGGCTTAGTTTTATCTATGAAAAGCATTACATTATTTAAAAAGGAGTTACATAAAGACAACATTAAACTTTGATCACTCTTAAGCTATCTTCACTTCAGGTTTATTTATTGCTCCTGTTTTATGCTTTTAAGGAAAAGTATAGAAATAAGTATTTTTTTAAAGACTGCACCAGCTGTGCTTGTGGAGAAAATGTAGCTTCTCTAACCTCCACTTTTTGCTTACCACCCCAACAGTCATCTTTCTCCTCAAGGAGTCAGAACCTCTACAGTTAACATTTTTTTTTTGCTGTTGACTTCAGGCAAATAAGAATGCCAACTCAACACTTATATTTGTTTACAGGAGAAAACCAAGAGGGTAGTGGTTGTTGCCGTTGTTATTTCACCAAGGATGCTATCCATGTTTACTGTACGATGCTATAAAAATGCATAAGCACCATAATATGTGTCTTTATTGTTTCCTACATGAGACTGTACACTGGAAATAAATGTATTCTTCAATGACAGCAAATATACATGTTCTGTGTTTCCCCGAGTGTATCTGTGTTATTTTTGAAATCAGACAGCCTCCATCATGCTATGAAATCAGGATACCTGTGCCATAGATTAACAGAATAATGAAGAAAATCTGTTTAGAGAGAAGTAGAACATACATATTCTTGTAAGTTTGTAAGAGAGTTGTCACCTGTTTACTTCTATCACACCCTATAACCTTGGATGGTGCCTGTTACATCTCACTTGACCTGCTCTATCGATTAGTTCCTCCTCCTCAAAGATTGACGAAATTTCAACTTTCACCTGTGAAAATAACGGAATATAGCTATATAGATGCTAAAGGATAGATACTACACTAAGTGCCCAGCTTTAAAATAGCACAGTATATAATGGGGCTGTTTCTCATATAGACATCCTCCAGATGAAGGTTTTATTCTTATTGATGTGAAAGAATAATGCAGGCCCAGAATAGGATGGTCTTACAAGAAATTATAGCACAGGTTATTTCATAGGGAGTTTATTGAATAACAAAATTTAATATGTTAGTACTAAGCCATTACTTTATTACATACATTTCTCTATGAAGTTAGAATTTGCCCTGTGCTTTTAAGATTTGTCCTGCACAGTGATTAGATTGTCATTAAAATATTTAAAATAAATTCTATATTTTCTCAGGAGCAATGAGGAGGTGTGGGTGTCACATTTTGCATTTCACCTCCATCCTTTTGCATTTTGATGTACGGCAGCAGAATGCCTGCTACTATTTAATTAAACAGGAATCTGGATTAACTCCAGCTGTGGGCCATGTAATCAGGGCTTGTGAGTGTGTTCAAAAAGGGGTGTTTTCCCTGGCTCATATTTCATTCCTTCATGGAAATCTGCTCTCACTCAAACCTGTGCACATGCTGCAGTAAATGATTTTCCCTCCCTTCTGAATCATATGCTTGGGCACCCCCCACTACAATTCTTTGAAAAGAAACAAACAGGCACAAACAGCTTGACTGGTCCACTTACACTGAGTACTATTTAATGATGAGAGGCATTGCTCGTTCATGTATAAATCTACTGTTTATTTAAGTTCATACCATAATGACTGTAAGATGTATTAAACTGTTTTGTGCAGATTTATGTTATTCTCTCCAGATGATGACAATTTAGTTGCTGTTGCCCATGGCTTAAGATGAGCTCAGTGTTCAGAAGTGAATTTACCTTTTCTTCAGCATCCATACCATCATGAATGACAAGCACACTTCTGATTCTTTCTACTTCTCTAAGTACTTTTG